>NC_056705.1:6270302-6317802 GCF_018831695.1 Puntigrus tetrazona
TACTAAAAGACATTGAGGTTACAAAAGGAATACTTAAATATTTGAATACTCCTCCCTTGAGAAAAATCCCTGGCACTTCACTCAGCATAATAGGTTTTGTGACATTTCAACTTCACAGATGAAAAATATGATGAACTGTTGCCTCAGATGCAGACAAAGAGTATAGAAATATATCGTAAGTGTCATTATTCTTAGAGGTTTAGTTCCTTGACTTCAAGACATAGCTGCAGAAAGTAAGGAGGAGCAGCTAGAGATTTAAGACAAAGATGTTTCTTCTCATTTGATTCATGCATGTTTTTTTTTATACTAAAGGCGCCTAAACTCCACTATATTTTCAAGTTATAATGAAAGTACAGTAAAGTGATAGTATCTAGATAGAAATGATATGTAAATAGTTTTATGACTAGCATGGCATAGTGCTGCAAGACTCCTAGGTTCTTCATGAATCCCAAGTTCCCACATTAATTCATTTTTCATGCCACTAAAATAAGTGTTCAATTCTTGCTTGTCTCATGTGCATTAGCGTGTGTCTTTAGTTACAAAATATGTCGTAAACACTGGTTTTGTGGGCATTAACTAAAACAACACATTCATTCTGTTTCTGAAATGACTACCAAGATATTAAAATATATATGTTTGACTTACCTAGTAAAACTGATAAAACTCATGCAGAAAACAGTCATCTTATTTCCAACATCCTTCAGCTTCATTCGAGGAGCTGAAAGAACTTGGCTCGAGAGACATGCTTTAACTTCCTCAGAATCACATGATTCCATTTCTCCTCCCCTTTCTTTTCTCTGACTGGATTGCAAGAAAAATGTTGAATCATTCCATTGATTACATCTCTTTTATGATAAAAGCAAGTCAAAGCATTTACTTTTATTTGTAGTTTCAGAGTACATGCTAGGTGTAAGTAACTTAATAACTGAATGCATTCAAACTGGAATCATGCGCTGGCGCCTCCAAGGGAAGTTAAAGAAGACAGACCATCTTCCTGATCTACATAGGTTTGAGTTCTTTGTTTTGTATTCAAATTCATTGTCTTTGATTTTTATTATAGCAGAAACTTCCACACATCAGCTTCGCAACCTCGTAAGCCCTCTTATCTGTGATCCGTGGTTTTGAAGAATGAGAGGGAGAAGCATGTCGTTGTAACCTGCATGACTTGGCCTTGATCCTTTCTCAGTGAAAAACTACATGAATTTTAATAAATATGTTAATACGCCACAAAAATCATAATGGTACTATGGGAAGGGTTTATGTAAATACACTTCCCAGTCTTGCTCTCTCATACTGCATGCTGTTTCTCTGTATCTTCTAGTTAAAGGCTTGTTTTTATATGTGTTTTTCTTTACCATCCTACTGACTTCTCATGAAGATCAACAGATATTGTATATTTTGTTTCATTCAGAGATCCTCCATACACACAAAAACTGATCTTGTGTGGTGAGAAGATCTGTTTCTGAAGAAATGAAGACCGCAATGTGACTTTATGAACATTAGTGATCGCAGCAGACATCACTACACGCCTACATCTGCCCACTTTCTAAAACACTTTTTTCTTTTCTGATTTGTGTTTTATTCTTCAATACACTACATACGTGTTTTGTCTCTCTGATGTTCATGTAAGGTTTATAAAGCACAAACCCAAAACTAATAAACTGTTAATTTCTTAACTGCATGATTGAATCGCTGATTTAAGTGCTCAAACTATTTTCAGATATACACAGAGATGTTTTTTTTTTTTTTTTCATGTGCTTGCTCTGAAATCTCTCTCTGAGAAAAGTAAAACAAAACATGAATGTAAATATAAATGTAAATGCTTACAAGCTAGAATACAGAATAAAGCGCATTTAGGTTTGTGTGTTTATTTTGTAAACGCATCAGGTCACATCATGTCTTCGATTTTCTTTACTTTACATTTCTCTTTAATATAATCATAGCCACAGATTCAAGTAATAATGTTCATAATATATTTGTGTCTTGTTCTCTGAGTTGTGTGTGCAGTTCATCGGATCAGTTGCAATTGCCTGGTATATGTAAAGGACTGTGCCATTTTTTTTTTTTTTTGGAAACATAAATGATGAATGTGACGTAAACTTAATGTCATTCAGCCCAGAAGGTTTAGCACTTCTTCAAGAACTGATCTACCTAGTATGGGGCCGTACTCCAAAGCTAGATTTATAAAGTGAAGCAGATGGCAGCAGCGAGGTGGTATATGTGCAGCTTGCTCTAGAAAATAAAGGTGAATGGATATAAATCTAGTTGGACGAAAGGATAATGGCAGACATGTGGCGAAAAACAAAAAGCTTCATGTATTTCCTGTTTGAGTATGTGTGTCGGCACTGGCCCTCTAAGACTGAGAGAATGAGAGTTTGGAGTGGATAAAGACTCAAATGACAGCTGAAACTGCAAGAAAACTGTTGAATCTCGGGTTCAGAAAACCTAAAAATTGCTCCCATCACCATATGTTATTTGGGGAAGGGTTCTGGCAGGTGATTATCCTCTCTCTACCAAAACAAACTCCAGCATATTCAGTCTAGATACGACGGAACTTCAAAATAAACTGGCTTCTGGTGTCTGGAAGGAACTAAAATATGAGCCTGAGAAACAAGGAGCAAGGATGTTGATTCCTTTAAAATTAAATCAAGTTAAGTGTCAAGGTCTGGGTTCCAGAGGAGAAAACTGGCCCAACTGAGTCTTGGTTTCTCCAAAGGTTTTTTTCCATTCCATGCATGGGGTTGTGGTCTTCCGCTTGCTGGTTGGAGACACTTAACTTCTCTAGTGATTGAGATATTTGATAACAAATTGTTCAATCATCATTATAACATCCTGCCATTATCTTCTCACTTTATTTCATTCAGTGCTTTAATAGTTAACCTGTAAAGTTGTTAAAAGCACTATATAAAATAAAAATTTTGATTGATTGATTGATTGATCGGTTTTCACGTTCCTCCTGACAGTGTTAAACATGCGACGACTAATACTTCCTTTATAGATTCTCCACATGAATCAGTACTGGAGGGAGAAATTTTGGGATTTTGGTTCTGCAACACTAAAAAAGAGAATTACCTAATTAGCAATCACTTTTTTTTTTTTTTTTTTGACTGGCTGTGATTTTTTGACTTTTGTGAGGCCAAAACACTAATAAATTAGCTGAGAAAAGATTTTAGGCCCAAATTAGATGTTTGACTAACTTGTGGCTTCATTCTTTGTGAGGCCTTTAAGAAATTAGATACTAATTCATAAAAAGGGGGACTGCCTAAAATCAGGTCAGAAACTGCGGACCTCCGCATTCTCGGACCATAAGGGTAACTCAAGATGGTCTGGCAGAGCGATGCAGATACCCACAAAGTCTACCAAACGTCAGAGATCGTCGCGCAGTGAGCTCGCCAATCTGAGAGCACCGCACGCCAAGATTGGGATGATTGAAACTGCAAACATCTGGTCGACAGCCTGATAACCCGCTCTCGCACTGGACTGTGCTCCTACCGGCTACCTGCCGTGCCGGTGATGACTCCTACCGGTGGGAATCAACGGGGCAAGGTGTCTGAGGACAACTCCACTTTCAACTTCCAGGAGGCTCCGCTCTCTGTCCTAATACAAATTCCTAAAAGCGCCACTTCTTTCCCTTTCATCAAGAAGTCAAAGGAACTGCCAGAAGGCATAAAACTACTAAACTAACACCCAAATGCCTTCCTTTCAAAATAAATATAGGTTCATTTGTAAATAACTGTTTAATGAAAAGTTTTGGGATGTAAGTAGGAACTGGCTATATAATCTTCAAATAATGCATTTAACAGAGAGCTGCCTGCAAGCGCTAGATAATGCATGCTTGATATCAAATTGAAAATTACGGCGTTTCCAAATATCGTGTGAATGCATGAGTGTTTGTGCAATGCACACAGTGTATTCCACTATGTTTTTGATAAGGAAATAGAAGTGGTGAATGTCAATTTAACTGGGATAAAGATGATAAACCGAGTTTGAAAGCAGGCGGGATACGCTGACTCTGGATTGGACAATAACTGCCCCAGGGCACGCCCAAAACTTGCACTCAAAATGCATGAAATAGAGCCTCTGAGCGAGAGCTTCATTTAGCCGAGAAGAACTTCTCTCGGAACCACCGAGTCGAGGAATTCGGTCATTGCAGGAACTGCATGAAACGGAGAAATCTCTGAACTTGGAGAGGCTGTGAGACTCTGAACAAGAACGACCTGGCACTCTTCGCTCCGGGGTCCGGGCCTCCGCTATACTGCACACCCCATGACACTCTACCGCTCTTCCCCAGAATCAACCGGCATCGTTCATCCAGCGAATCCACCTGCTTTAGAGACTACATCTGAACGGCCCGGCAGGTGCTTCCACAAGGTCATCCCAAGGATAAGCCTGACCAATCAGTGTCGCCGATTTCTCAGACAAGGAGTGGTAAAACTACCTTTTCATCTCTTTGCTGAATCAAGAGACATACAAACAAAGCCAAACCTAATCTCTGTTTTGTTGGTGCTTCTATGCTATCTCAGGAACTAGAAGCAATAGACTTTGGCAGACAATTATCCATTTTCCTTCCACCCAGGAATGTGCAAAGGAACAAAGGGCGTGTGTGTGTGTGTCTAGTCTTCCCAGTGTAGTCTTAAGCCACTAGTAGGTACTGTTTAATAAATTCTGCTCACTATTACGAATTCTGTGTGTTGTGTGACTGGTGCTAAACTCATGCCTAGATCTGCCTACCTGCCTGATGTAAAGCCAAAATCAGATAAAAGAGTGTCCAATTGATTTATTTTGGTTGATCACAGAGTAAATTCATATTGGTACATATGGCATTTAACTATTCCTAAATCACTGACGATTAGGTGATTTAGTTGTTACTGAATTGCATACTAATGGAATCTTTTAAGATTCAATTTTCAAAACTTGAATTCAAGAGCTAATTCATAGATAATTCATAATTATCATAACAATTAAAAAAGATTATAATTCATACTTTCTACCTACAGTGCATCCGAAAGTATCTATAGCGCTTCACTTTTTCCTAAGCATTTTTTTATGTTAAGGTTTTATTCCAAATGGATTAAAATTCATTTATTTCAAAATCTTTGGCACACACTGGCAATGATATATGGTATGACTCTTGAATTGTTGCAAATTTATAAAAATAAAAAGACATGTACATAAGTATTCAGCCTTGCTCAATACTTTGTTGATGCACCTTTAGCAGCAATTACAGCCCCAAGTCTTTTTGAATATGATGCCATAAGCTTGGCAACACCCTGTCTTAACTTTTTCCCATCTCTTTGCAGTACCTCCAAGTTCCTACTGTGTTGGATGTGCTGATTGTACAGCCATTCTCAGATCTCTCTTGAGATGTCTAATAGGATTTAGGTCTGGGCTCTGGCTTCTGGCTTACTCAAGGATATCTACCTATTACAGGAAGCCACCCATTGATATTCTGGGCGTGTGCTTGGGTCATTGTCCTGCTGGAAGATGAGAATTGTCAGCCCCAGTCTGAGGTCAAGAGCACTCTTGGGGCCAGGTTTTCATTCAGGATGTCTCTGTACATTGCTGCATCTATCTTTCCTCTATCCTGACTAGTCTTCCAGTTCCTACAAGCAGCAACATCCCTACAGATGATGCTACCACCATGCTTCACTGTAGGATGCATGTATTAGCCTGGTGATGAGCGGTGCCTGTTTTCCAGATGGTCATCAGGTCCACTCCAAAGAGTTCAATTTAGTCTCACCAGACTACAGAGGAATTTTGTTTCTGTGTGGTCTGAGACTCTTCTGAGATGCCTCTTTTGCGAAATCTAGGCGGGCTGCATGTGTGCCTTTGGGCTAAGGAGGAGCCTTCTGTTCACACTCTACCACACAGCCTTCCTGATTGGTGGATTGCTGCACAGATGGCGCCCTTCCAAAGGTTCTCCCCTCTTCCACAGAAGGAACGCTGAGCCCAGAGCAGAGTGACCATCGGGTTATTGATCACCCCTGACTACAAGGCCTCTTCTCCCGATCACCCAGCTTAGATGGCCGCCAGCTCTAGGAAGAGTCCTGGTGGTTCCAAACACTTCCACTTTATGGATGATGGAGGCCATTGAAGCCATTGAACGCTCTGAGCAGCAGAACCCTTTCTTGTAACCTCTCCCCAGCCTTGTGGCCTCCCGGCAGACAATCCCATCCTGGAGGCCCACAGACACCTTTATCTTCATGCTTGGTTTGTGCTTTGATATACACCACACACCCTAGACCTTTATATAGACAGGTGTGGCGCTCATAACTCATGTCCAATCAACTGAATTTACTACAGGTGAATCCCAATTGCTTTGCAGAAGAATTTCAAGAATGATCAGTGGAAAGAGACAATTTGAGCTCAATTTAGAGCTTCACTGCAAAAGGCTTGAAGAATATGTACATGGATTTTCAGGTTTTTATTTTAATAAATTTGTACAATTTCCAAAAATCTCTTTTTCACCTTACACATAAAATAGTGTAGAATTTGAGGAAATGTCGAATTTAATGCATTTTGGAAATAAGGCTGTAATATAAAAATGTGGTGCTGAAGCGCTATGAATACTTTCCTGATGCACTAAAGTGTAGTTTCATGCCTTGTGTTAACTTTTCTCATCTAATTTAATCAGTGTTGCCTTCTTTTAATGTCTATGGTTTCCTACTTCACACAATTTCTCTTCTTTAGAATAACACTGATATAACTGTTAGAAAAACAGTTTAATGGTTTAATAAGTTTATTTTAGGATTGTTTTATCTGTGTTTGATGACTGTGGCAATATTTTACTCTCATGAAGAGTTTATTTACTCTTTTTTTACAAAGATCTCACTGTCTGTCGTGAAAAATATATGTATGTATACTAAAATAATTGTGTAAGTGTAAAAATACAAAACGTATCTGGACCTTGTGTGAATATGGTCTGGCAAACATTTGAAATCTGGATGGAAATAAGGGTTGGTACGGGTTGTATCAACACAAATGCCTTTATATCAGCTTCTTTAACACTACTGTAGGTTTAGGTGATTTGGAAACGTTTGCGTACCAATCTGTTGTAAATAACTAAATAATTCAAAGCAACACATGATAAAAACACATGGCACTTTTACCCAGGCCATGGTAATAAAAGAGTTTGGTGTATTGAAAAACGTGGTTTTAGCGCTATCCCAAAGATGCATATTTCTTATGAAGTTCAGGTTTCATCTCTTTTGGCAACACATGACCTGGGGACTCTAGATGTAATGATGAAAATTCTAAATATATTGTTATACTTTATACTGAATGCAAAACTTCTAATCTATAAGGCAAAATGGCTTAAATTTCTTTTCAATTTGATTCCTTAGACAAATAAATAACAAGAGTGACAATTTTTGCAAAGGTTATTATTCTATATATAATACCATAATTTAATAACACTTCATTTTCACAATTATTTTATAATTACTATAGTTATATTCTGGGTTGTTTTGTTGTATGGGTTTTATATATGATGCTTATAATGTTAATAATTGCTAAAAATTGTTTGCTAGATTCATGCAGACACACTAAAAGACATCTGTGATGGTCATTCCATATGCCAATGGAGGATTGTCCTAATATTTTTATGTGTTGCTCTCAAAGAGAGAGAGAAACCACGCTATGAATGATTGAAAAGGGGAAAAAAAGTACTGAGGAAAGAGAAAATGAAGGTTAGTATCTGAAACTCATGAAATACTCATGAAATAGTTAATAGTTAATAATAATAATAATAATAATAAAAATAATGACTGTTAAACATTCCCAATCTCCATTGAACACAAAAACAGCTCTCACACAACTTCCTTCACATTGTACTTGTCTTGAGCTAAAGAAATGTCTATAGATCACCTGAAATGTTTTCAAAGTTAAATTATATTATTATTGTTATTTAATTATTCATATTTTCTGACTTTGGCAAAATAAGATCATTTTCTTCAGTCTTACAAACAAACCTGGCATCTTGGATTCAATATAATAACCCAACATTTACTTCCTTAGTAGTCACAAAGGCCCAAAACATGTGACATCTGGTTTAGAAAGTTCTATCTGAATTTTAGAACTCATCAGATTTAATATTTTCTTATTTCATTTAAATCTCTCATATTTGTATTCACTTACATCTAACTCATTAACTTTCTTCTAGTGCAGTATCATCATTAAGCAACCATAGTTTCTTCATAGCTTGGTCAGCTGAACACAGAGGAATAGAGAGAAGAATTGCAACTAATCATATCAAAGTGTTCAGATGCATGCATATCGTATTGCCGAATACTATTTCAAATTAAGACATTTCATTGATAATGTTTTGAGTAAAAGTGCCTGTATGAATGATTGACTTGGCGAGCTTCCTCTAACATCACTTCTTTCTCTGTGGTTATCACAGCGCGCGTCAGAGTGTTTCTTCACCAGAAATAGACTGAAAGGAATGAGTGGTGATCTCTTTATCAGTGCATTGATGTCTATACTTCTGGGCGTCTGTCTTCTCTAATGGATTGAGGCTAGAGTTTCAGATAGACTTTGTAATTCAGTCTTTCATGTGTGTCTTGAAAAGAAAAGATGAAATATGATATTACACGGGGTTACTGGGTAAATAAGATTTCAATTTCTTCCTTTCGAGGTTATAAAAGCTGTTGAAAGTGGATAAGATCTCAAAGCTTTCTGCAAAGACTAAAGTCTGAACTAAAGATATAATGCTCATAATAACACTTTCTATGAAGCCTTGTGTCTATAATATACTTATAATGTGATTCAAGATTTTTACCATGTATAATGTATTATAACTAATCAAAGTATATCATAATGTTATATCATCTCTGAATATTTATAAGAATGATTATAACATTATCATTTGTGGTTATAAGAGTATGATCAATTATGAATACAATGAATTATATTTAGTGGCAAAGCAAATGTGATTATAAGTCTCTATGATATTCTACATTTATTTGTTTAATTTTATTTTCATTAATAAATACAACACAATTATTTTCTCAAACAGCTGCAGATCAGATGAATGTATAATATACATTTGCTTTGAAAAATATAATTTTTTTGCGATTATTTTGATATGGCACTCTTTAGACAGCTGGCTGATAAGGGAATTTTCAGCTACGCACAGCTATGTAGCCCTTCAAGAGTTGATCATGTTACCCATTTTGTCCTGTTCATTACATTTTAGTTTTTCAGCATTATTGCGTGACAGTTAGGTAATGATCCTCAAAACTATGAATGGTGACTATATAATAATATAATACCTGGATGATAATAAATAACAGAGAAATGTTAAATCTCAAACCGCCCAAAAAAGTTGGATAATGGAAGTCTGGATTTACTTCATCAATGCTATAAAACTAAATGGCAGAGTCGGCATCACACACACTGCAAATAATCGCCACTTTCAGGTGTACTTTTTATTGACCCAATATTAATCACTGGTCTGCACAAACACATGCAGTGTATGATGTTTCTGTGGATATGTCTAAATACAAAATTGTTGCTGTGTATATATGAAACTTTAAAACGCAATAAAGACTCTTCATTTTCACTACATCACAGCGAAGTTAGGCAAGTAATTAATAAACTGCCTCACCTTCTCCAGACTCCACCTACAAAGAGTAAGATACTGTGAATCATTAGAATGAAAATAGATTGACGTGATCAACTCTCCAAGTACACGTTGCCATGCATGTGATAGCTACCACAAATACGCCTAGGAACTTACAGCACATCTAAAGAGAGATGGAGAGTAAACCTCATTTCAGACTTCATGTGTTTCAGAAATTTGTTATGGATGTGAAGTCACTGAAAGAAGGATCTCTTACCGGATTATTGTTGCCGTTGTTCTCAAAGGGTTTCCAATACGTATCTCAGCTCTGTTTATTCGTTCTGGACAACCCAGTCTAGTAGCCTAAGATTTGTGACGACGACTCTATTATCTGTGCAGACCCAGATCAAACCTCCACCATGGGTTAGTCTGAATATTGGTTGAGGAACATACACAGCCATGGATTTCTGAAACCAGGATTGATGTTGGCCTTTGTTTAGCATTACCAGAGGCCATGTGTTGATGACTGCACTGCTTTATTTTTTCCTGTTGCAAATTATCTGGAAGATATAATAGTGAGTAATCAAATAAGATTATTTCAATCAGCATATTTATTTTGTATCATTTCATTTGTGCTTATTTTATTTTAAAAACTGTACTTATTCTACACATATATGCATTATCCATTTCTTATTATATTTGAGGGTTACAGTCTTTGTACTTGATTCCACGGCCTAGAGACTATATAAAAAGATTCCAGGTTCCATTGGGTGGCTGCCAGATTGACCTGAGACTGCACCTGACTCTGTGCACTTCACAGAGAGCAAAGAGAATCTTTACATTGCCAGGAATATTCACACAGTAACACCAAGCTACCCATTCATCCTGTACGGCCCCTACGAAGTAGCTGTAGAGTAACTCCAGCTAAGAATAGGAAGAAATCCTCATAAAGTAGCATCTGGAGAAAGATAGAAAAGTCAGCTGTGCCAGGTTTCTGTTGCTCGAGTACTTAGTAGTTATTGTATAAATACATTTTATGATGGATATCTTATCAAACTATGTCAAAAATCTTTGATTGATTCTCCCATATTTTGGGCAGCTAAGCAAATGTACAAATTATTGTCGGGTGGCATTAGAAGCAAAGTATTCTTGCATATGATAAAATAATGTTTATACTTTTATTTGTGCTTGGGGAGATCAGTGTAACTGAGATGTGGTAATTTTTCTTTCCAGAAACATGTATTGTATTGTAGATGTTAGTGTTATTCTGTGTGATCACTGGAAGCGCAGTCTCATCCTCTGGAGGGAATCACCTGCCTAATGCAATAAAAAGAAGACAGTGCAATCTGCACTTAAATAGAAAATGGCAGAGCAGTTTTCTGAGTAGTTTTACAGCAGCACAGAAGTCTGTGCATTTCATCACTTCCTGCAAAAAGTGCTACCAGATGAGATCTAATCATCCAAGTTGATTGTTTATATTCCCAGGTGAATTCTGAACCTGGCGGCGCTATGGCATAACCGCTTCCCGGGAGCGTTAGCGTCCCTTCCTGCATTTGACATCGTACCTGTCTAGACTTTATCGGATGCTGGACAACGATAGCAGTGGGAAAGCTGTTATATCTTTACACCCAGACAGGTCAATGGCTCCCACGGCATTGTAAACTAAACTATAAAAAATTAATGTATAGTGTCCCAGACTTGGTTTGTGCTCTGCATTTACCCATTCAAGTGTACACAAACACAGCAGTGAAGTAGTGGGCTACACCATGAACACAGCAGCAGTTGGTGACTTGCTTCAAGGGTCTAACCTCAGATCATGGCAATGGTTCTGTGAAGTTGGGTATCGTCCTCCATATTCCAGCGCATGCCAAGAAATATTTACAAATATGATAGTGGACCAACATATTTAAAGAGGCATTTATCCCTCCTAGATTAGCACAAAAATCAGTTCTCTTCTCCTGCATGGCAAGCGTCCATAAAAAGCCAGACTCACATGCACCTGATGTTAAGATTTACAAAGCTTACTCGTAGATGTACTAAGTTGGAATTCTGACACAGAATGAATTACTCAAGCCAGTTTGTCTCTGCAGGCTCACCTTACTTCAGAGAATTACCATTCAAATCTTGCATAGAGATTGTTGTTTTGTGTTTTTCCTGTCTACAGCATGATTTCTTGAAAATTCATACAAATCAATTGCCACTGCATGCTGAGAGTTTTGGTGCTGCATGGTAACATTATTCTATAGAATCGTATGTTTGTGATAAATCTCAAATTACAACCTATGCTCTATACGTCAATTACAGAAATGTGAATCTATGTGTTTATAAGTTAGGGATTATTTGTAAATGTCTTTATTGAGTGGTTATTCTGCAAAAACTTGATAAAACAAATCTAAAAGTCCAAAACACAGCAGCTAGACGTATGAGACTCATATTAGACCAGTTCTGTCTAACACTGCACCAATATTTAGACAAACATCACTGACCGATTTTAAAATCTTGTTTGATAATGCCTAGAATATCAAAATCTTACTGCAGGTGGCAGATCATTTCCCTCATTTAGCTCCCTAACTCTGTTTGGGAGACAGACACCTCTGTCAATTTAAATCTAGATTAAAGACACATCTTTTAACCACAGCCTACAACATAACACAACCATACACAGCATCTACACTAGCCATGATTTCTTTTTTATTCTGTTTCTCCAGTTCATGCTCAGATCAGATGGTGGATCTGTGCACCCAGAGATGATTCTTCTGGCGGAAATTAGAAGGTCCTACAATGGCCTGTGTCAACAAATCTGCAGATCTAGACACACACATGCACACTATAAGTCCTTTGCAATAATCAGAACTGGAGGTTAAGTGCTGGGTATCACGACCAGAAGAGGCTTGGTTCTTTGTAAGCTGTTACCTTTGTCTTGCCTGGCTGGGGACATTTACAGATATCAATTTGACTACTACCACCTGATTCATCATCATTCATTTGGATTTGGTATTTTTGTATCAGTCAGAGTGGGTATATGTTGTTGTATGTGTTTGTATGTGCAGTGTTACTGTTAACTGGCCAGAAGATCTACACCAGGTTGGTTTTCAAAGAGCTGGCAAAATCTGTTTCCCAATCCTGATCTCTGCCCCCATTTATCCTGTCTCCACAGCAGCTCAGTCTGTTAGTGAGTGGTCACTCCTGTTCTGCGCTGTAGGTCTTCATCAGGTCCAGCATCCTGCCCGGGTCAGTGCGGTAGCCAGTAACAGAGTACAGTGGAGCTCAACCCATCCAGAGCGCTTTGCAAGGCACTCAGTTATAGCTAATGTCGACTGATTGGCTGCAGCCCTATGTTCACTCGTTCACTGGAATATATTTCAGGGAAAAAGCCCTATGTTTACAATTATTGCAAATCTATTTCTAACTGGAGATTTTGGCATGTAATGTAATCGAAACAGAAACGTAAGCACCACTCCAGAACGTTATAATTGTAAAACATACAAAAAGTTGGGATTACAACTTTGGTCTGATCTGAAATTACATTAAAGGCATTTGCAATGTTTAACAATGCTGTTGTTTTGAACTTTCTCGTCATTAAAGCATCAGCATTCATAATAATCGCGGAAATATTTATCGCAGCAAATTAACGCTAGAGAATGACTTTCTGAAGGATTGTGACTAAGTCTGTCTGTATCAGCTGATGATAATTGGAATAATATTTGCAGTTATTACTACGCATTTTATTAATTAAGTTGGCCTGACTAATGCTGTTTAAACTTTTTTCTGAGACTAAATGTATCACACACTAAAGACTCCAGGCTATGCAGAATAAAGCCTGGCAGGTGTCATGGAATCTCACCAAAGACAAGGAGGATGCAGACTAATCGTTTTCATCTCATATGGTGTGTCAGCAGTGGATGACAGCGGATGCCACGTCTTATACACGCCCACAAGATTAGAAAATCCTGCTCAAATCCCCTCTTCAAACCCATGGACCACCTGTAGCAAATGCGCAGTGTAGCACTCATAGCCTCCACATTTAAATAATCATACTTAGTAGAAAGAAAATACATATCATAAGTAGTCCTGCCAGGATTTCCAGTCTTTGTTTTTTTCATCACGTGTATCAGAAAAGTTTCAGAGCAGCAGCAACCTACTTATGGCAATAGAAGTAGATATTTCATTGAGCAAATCTCTACCTGTCTCTCTTATGCCTTTGTTTGGACTGAGAAAAACCATAAAATGAGAAATACACAGAAATGCATGTTCAGTATTTAGAAAGTATTTCAGTTTCTGGAAGCGGGAACCTTAGACTGCGAGGAACACAAGCATTTTAGTTGACTCTGAAAAATTCATTTTGGGCCATATCTCTACACTGAATTTACCGCGAGGTAATGCCTAAAATCAGAGGAAGTGAGTACTGACTTCTTGAAGCAATAAGCTTTTTAATTGTAAACCTAAACTTACTAAAATCGATAGAACTTTCTTACATCTAAATGGTACGTAAATCCTGAATGTTCAGGGTCAATGAAGATGTTGATCAAAGACATGGAACATTCGACAAAATAATACGTGTCTCTGTACCCGACGATTAGGCCATAGTTCACCTAAGATATTTTAGGCAGTTTTATGTATAAGTATATAAAGGAAATATATATCGCTTAAAGGTATTCGCTAACATTGTTATGAGAACCAGCATTCAGTCCATTATCACGATCATCTAACCAAGGGGGTTTCTGTTTGGATTGAGTGAAAGCTTTGAGACAAGATCGTAGAGTGCAGATATATAGATAGACTCAGTTGCACCACCCAGTAAAACATCAGGCTCTTGTGAAAACCCTCAAATCTATTTCAGTGCTGCTCTGTGATTTTTACGCTATTCTGTTTCAGGATGTTTGAATAAATGTTGTTCTGGGAGAAATAAATTTGTTCTTATGTACATGAGAGTCACATGACTCCCGACTCTCCTCCCAGTCCTCTCTCTGACTGGAGCTGGTTAAAATTGCCATACGAAGAGAGAGAACAATAACACAAATCCATCTCATCTAGTTTCTATCTCAGAATAAGAAAAAACACATTTCCTACTGAAATAAGGCAACAACTTGCAGCTTAGTTCGGATATAAATAATTATCAGAAATGGTAGAGCAATGATAGACAGTCTCTACTTCTAAAACTTTGCAAACTCTCACTTTTTCAACTGAAATCATGGCCTTGTAAGTTGTTCTAACTCCATATACCTTTCTGAAACACTCAAAGAAGTAGATAGAAGACTGAAAATAAAGTAAAGAAAAATGTAAAGAAATAGCCAACAAATCTTTTCATTTGTTATTTCTTCAAAAATCCATTGACATTTGTATTTTGTTGTTTCATACATACAATTTGCCTGTCCATAACTATGATTTGTTTCTGAATCAGCACAAATCACTTTTAAATATTAGCTTTAGGTGTTCTGGCAGCAATGCACTCTATGTCATCGCTGCATCTATACTCTCTGATGTTTTCCAATGTAGAATGTGACTTGTTTTTCTTATTCGATGGCGAGCTTCTTTGAGCTGTTTACTTAGAAAGAAGATCCAAAGAATAATAATGTAGTATGTAAGTATAAATACTTCCAAAAATTGTTTTTCTAGGAAGAGCACTGAGGTCTATCAGAAAGTCCTGGGGTTTGAAAAGTAGCATACAGCCATCACTAAGAAGCTACAACTACAAATAACTGTCACTGATCTTATTTCTGCTTAGTGTTTTTCCTTTGCCTCCAGTGAACTTGTTTGCTCCAGTACTTTTGCTTATGTAAACAAATAATCAAGCCTGTTTGTTTTTTTGTAAAATGAAGCTCAGAAAAATGACAGTTGGTGGAGGAAAATGTAGATATTCTGATGAACAGAAAAGACCAGGGGTGAGACCACGCGCAGCGCAGAATATTTGGAGCTAGGCCTAGAACTCAAATTACCATGTTTGAAGTGGTCTCACCCAAAATATTGTAACTCTGACGTATCTCAAAATCTGTCTGTCATTTGTTTGTGTCAAAATGCACACCTGTAATGTTTTCATTTAATGCCTTTTGTTTGGCTTAAGCTAAGCCTCATTTGTGAAAAAGGGAGCCATGAGCTGAGGACCATGATGACAAGCGAGACCAGCCAATCAGAGCCAGTGCATTTCAAACCAGGAAATCTGTCAGAGCATTCTTAAGAGAATAATTATGTAAAAAATATTTTTAAGAAAAGATAGGAAGCATTACACAATACTCCAATAAATACATAAACGATTGACCAGTCAACCACCATTTTAAGACATTTAAAAATAATGATTTTAAATCTGTAATTCAGATTATTTCGATAGTCACTCTGTGTGCAGGCATAGCCCCCATAAAAGAGTCACCATATAATCACCAATATATTATTTTAGGAGATCATACTACATGATGTCCAAATTGATAACTACAATACCAGCCAGTATTTTTACCTTTTCAAAATTTGAATCACGAGTTACAAACCTGCTTGTTGTTTATCTTTGGTACTTTGCAAATTTTTGTAATGATGCTAATGGCCTACCTTTAAATAATTCCAATATAAAAGTCCCAAAATGGTGATTTTCACAAATGGAGATTATCGGACAGTTCGTTTGAATGTTATGATGAAAATATAAATGCAAGCGCTTTTGCGGATTTATACAGGATTATAAAACCCTGAAAATCAGTGCCAAATGGTGCAGAAATTTTACCTTTAGAAATTTTAAAGTAAAATTCAAAGATGTTTTTCAAAACAAAAGTCTGGCTGATTTGCACCAAATGATGTTTGAGACTTTGAATGACAGAAAAATTACAAATAACTAGTCTTTTTTTGAAAGTTGGCAGTGACAAACATGTTTATTTAAAATAGTAACCCTTTAAAATAGTAAAAATACCAGAACAGCGAAAGAGAAAAATACATATTTAAATAAATTTCAGCAAGTACTGTACTACCTCCACATTACAAGTATATTACTTTATATAATACAAACAAGCAGCTTTGTAGAAATCATAATTGGGTACAGTTTTCACATATAACTTTGTTGTGATCAACAAAAGAGAATCAGAGAAGCGTGAGCTTGAAAGTGAAGAAGCTGATCTGAAGAGAGTTTAGGTTTCTCAATGTACGCCATCATCATCATCATCATCATCCTCTTTCTTCACGTCTAGAAATCACTAAAAAGCACATTGTAAGTTTGAATGAAACAGATCTCTTAACTGCTATCTGTGTGATTTGATTTTCAGATATCTGCATGTTTTCAATCTCTCTCACCTGTGATACAGGGAGCTGGACTCTCACCTCAGGTCCAGACAGACTAGAACTGGACTTCAACTTCATCTTCACAAGGGTTCTCTTCCAAAGGGAAACAAAGGATGTAAAGAGAAAGAAAAAGAAGAAAAGAGGCACATGAGTCTGCGAGCATACATAGGTACAAGGTGCAGCAAAATGATAAATGCAAATAATTAAACCCATAACATTCACTGAGTCTTTAATATCTGCAGCATTTTTGTTAAATTATTGCACAGAAAATATTTGCATAATGCAGCTCAAATTACCTGGACAGAATTCATTCAATTCAATGTGTGATTTTATGGACAATGTGTTTTGAACATATGAGAGGGCAAAGCATGGCTGTTCATGGGCTGTGTATATTAAAAAGAAAGGTCAATTTAACTTATCTGTGTGTGTGTGTGTGTGTGTGTGTGTGTGTGTGTGTGTGTGTGTGTGTGTGTTCTGTGTGCATGTTCTACCAGTGTCAGTGTCACCATCACATTTGAATCAGCTTTCTTGTGACAAATACAAACAAGCTTCATCCCGTGTCTGTATCTCACACTTTCAGAGCTTGAACCAATGGTAAGAAAATACACTACTGCTAACTGTCTTCTTATATTTATTTTGCAGCTTTGAGTTCTACGATTATAGTGAAGGTGTTACATTTTCCTATGTTTTGGCCAATCACAATACACTATCTCAGCTGGCCAATCAGAGCAGACTATAGCTTGTAGGAAGTAAGTCTTCCAGTGAAGATGACTCGTTTAGGAGCATTTTTACTATATATTACAACTATGGCAAACTGGTATATAGTGTGAAACCAACAGTCCAATATGCAAAACAAGAGAGATCAAAAAACAGAGGCATGAGTCAAAACACGAGAAAAGAGCAGAGAAGGAAAGGCTGAGGACTAAACTAGGGGAAACTATTGGCCCGTAAAGTAGCTATCGCTGAAAGTGGTAAGTGATTGGCCGATACTCAGCGTCAGTGATAGGAAGTCCAGGCTTGAAAATCATGAGGTGGACCGAGAAGCAGATGTGGCAGAGTGTCATCAGTGCAATAGGTCACAGTTAGAGAGTCAATGGTGGTCATCTGGTGGTCAGTGAAAACAGATATGTTAGAAGTTATAGTCAATAAGGATTGATCGATCGGCAGAAAAGGAGCAAGAAGTGCTGAGGCTGGATGATAAGTGGACATTTTATTCTGGTGAGTCAATGAAACTGTGTGTTTTCTCGTTTACCTAAGGCTCTCTTGATGTCTGGCATGTGACTGCTACTAAAAATGTGTGGTATTTAATGCTGTATATTGTGCAATGCCCATTTTCAGAGACTTTCTGAGCAAGCAGTTCTCTGTGGTCTGACTGTGCTGGAACTGAATCCTGCCTCAGGTGTCCTGTGCCGACACACCAGTGAGAAATACAACCTTGTGCACGTACAGTTAGAGGGACAAAGTCTGCTTGTTTGAGCATACCTTCTCCATAGACCTCCACCTCACACAGAGCATGTGAACTTTGAATCTCCATGAATGAACAGATTGATGTATTGACCCTCCATATCGTCACATGTGAAGAGTGGAGGAGCGCCAGCTGAGAATACTAGGAATCACAGCACATCCAAAGAGAGATGGAGAAAACTTCATATGTGTTTCAGGGGTTGTTTATAGATGTGAAGTCACTGAAAGAGGATCTCACCTGGATTGTTGTTGCCGTTGTTCTCCAAAAGAGTTACTGACGTCTGATTTCTGCTCCATTTATTCGTTCTGGACAGCAGTCTAGTCTGTTTGTGACAACGACTCTATGTAACTCTATGCGAGAGCCCAGATCAAGCCTCCACCATGGGTTAGTTTGAATATTGGTTGAGGAACCACAGATGTCGAGTGGCTGTATAAAACCTGGATTGAAGTCAATGAAGCATTCCAGCAGACCAGCTTCCATGGAGTGGATGATTGTGTATCGGCGGTTCTTCCTATCATAAATTACCTGTAAAATTTATGCATTTATGCAGCATTATGTAAAAAAAAAAAAGGTTTTATTCAGCTTATTTTATACACTTTGCATTTCTTAGGAATGCATTTCACCATCAGGTCTGTCTGATCTGGTCCAGTCTTGTGAAGTCACTGAAATATCTCAACACCTGGCAGCTGTGTTTTGTAGCACAACAATATAGCAGTGTACAAAACTGGTTTAAACTTACTGGTTTTATTAACTTATTCCATTGATTCTCAAATATGTATAGGTAAATGCATTTTGCAGAGATTATGTTAGGTAATCTATAATGAGTGATGGACAAAGTGTCTGTAAGTACTACATATTTACCACACATATACATTAACAAAGTACAGTTTCTAATTGGTTACCATGTACCTGTAAGTAACCGTTCTGACCACATTCCTGCACGTTTCTTATTACACTTACCATGTACATACACTTCCAGGTGAGTACCTTTTTTTAATTTGCCTGCAGGTGCTGTGTGCATTTGACAATGAGTGTAAGTACACATACTGTAAAATAAAGTGCTACCAAATCTCGTCAATGAAGTGAGAATAAGTCAAATTGGTCAAAATGGTGCAGAACAAGTTGTTAAGTACTTCTGAATTACCTGAGATAACGTGAGCTCCCACTCTACAGAGAGTAAGAATCTTTGAGTCTCAGGAATATTCACGTAACATAGCGTCCCTCCATCCCATCATCCACGAGTAGCTGCCAGGTAGCTCCCGGCAGAATAGAAGAAACTACAGCACATCTGGACAGAGATGAAAGGGTTGTAATTTTTTCTTCTCTTACCCTGAACTGCCATTTTAGAAAGATAACCGTCTGATTATCATAGCTAAAACCATTTTTGAATGGATTTTTGATGTATATAATGATTGTAAATCTATGCTAGCAATTTAACACATCCTTGGTGAATGTCTTTTTAAAACATGAGTGAACAGCCTCGGACAGCAGTGTATATTGTTATAAATCTTTAATAAATGGTTGTCCTTTAACCTTTTTTATTGATCAAAGAATCCTGAAAAAAAATTATCATGAGCTCCCATAAAAATAAAGCGGAACAACATTAATAATAAATCGGGTATATTATAATGATTTCTGAAGAATCAGTGACAATGAAGTAATAATGCTGAGGCTTTAGCACTGGATCACAGGAATAGAATTACATTTAAAATATATTCACGTTAAAAAAACTTATTTTGAATTGAAATACACACACACACACACACACACACACACACATGCATGCATGCACACACGTATGTATTTATATAAAAGCTACTAACCAAATGTCCAGAATATGTATCTATTAGATCTATTAATATACCAGAGAGACTCACACAGAGTTGTTTGAAAAGATCTGATCGATCCGGATCTCCGCCCGCGTTATCATCTCTCTGGACAGCAGTTGAGTCTGTTAGTGATGGTCACTCTGTACACTCATGCGTCTTCATCAGGTCAGCCTCCTGCCACGGGTCAGTCTGTGTCTCTGTGCGAGTGCAGGTGGGCAGGCCTGACCCATCCAGAAACCTTCCAGGCATACCCCGTCGTAAGCCGTTGTGGGCTGGAAGCGGCTGTTCCCCATGTTGCTACATTTACTGGAATACATTCCACACAGAAACCCTTATTAAAATGCCCAGTTATGAACTACTTACAGCCCTGCTGGAACTATAGATTAGGTCCATAGAGTTTTCATCATGTGTCTGAAAAATATTCCACAGCAACACAAGATCTCACCTTCTGCCTTCTGGTCTGAACTGAGAAAAACCCTTGGAATGAGAAACACAGAATGATGCTCATTATTTGGCAAAATTTAGTTGGATCTGTATTTGCCAGTTAGGTAAAATTCAGATAAAATCTCTAAAAATTAGAATTAATTTCATACATAAGTAAGCAAAAGTATTTCATTTAAGATTTGTGTATAAACATTAACCAGAACAGTTATAATTTAGAGAATGTTTTTACCCAGTAAGCAACAGCCTCTTGTAGAAATCTCTGTTATGTTCGTTTCAGAGCGGTTTGGCGATTCTTTCTGCTGTTGTTCAGAAAGGTTTGGATAAATTTTGTTTCTGTGAAGAACACATTAGCTCCGTTACATCAAGTCACATGATCCTAGTTTTCCTCCCACTTTTTTTCTGGCTGGAGCTGGAAAAAAGTTTACCTACGTATACATTTTTCTACTGTGCTTTTATAGGTCAGTATAAAAACAATATATTTATTGCCCTACACAAGCCCTATCCCTCAACCTACCCCTCACAGAAACCTTTTGCATTTTTGAACATTTTAAGATAAACTTCATTTAGCGTTTTTAATCATTTATTAGCTTTGTGAGAACCACCCAAATGTTCTCACAGAGCTGGTTGCTTCTTAATAATTGGTCCTCAGAAGCATAGCAATATATATATATATATATATATATATATATATATATATATATATATATATATATATATATATATATATATAAACAGACATTGAATATGACATTTATATGGTAATGCCAAAATTCACCAAACTGGTTTGGTTTATCAGCAGTGCTGATCTCTCCTGCAAGAAAAAAGTGAGAGATAATCTATCTGTACTACATTAAGGTTTCAGTTGCATCAGATTTTACTTTCATTCCATGTATGACCTTCTCTTCAGTGAAGCACCAAGGATGAAAAGAAAGAGTGAAGGAGAACTGAAACTATGAAGCAGAAGTGGGTGAGCGATCCTGATGATATAATATAGATATAGTATCGATAGCCTGATAAGATGTGGCTTTGTTTTTTAACACAGCGGTAAAAAAATGCATAGAAACTCTGTCGATAGAAGGATGCAGTTATTTCATGGATGGAAACAAGAATAACGTAACTTTCTAAAAAATATGTTCAGTTGGTAAACATCAGCCTCTTTCACAGCAGTTAAACGAAACGTATGAAAGAATAACCTCAGCACTAACAGCTCTGAAAATAAAGCAAGCGCATTTTAAAATGCATAGATCAATCAGATGCATTTTAATTCACTGTTTTTCTGTGTGTCATGTGTTTTATATCCAAAACAAGACTTGGTATTAATATTTTGGAGAGCTAAACACCCTCATGTGTATTTCATTCATATTGAAGATTTCTCATGCAGAAATTCCAAAAGCGCCTGAAAGTAATAATAACTTATAACTATCAGAAAATCCTTAATTTGACCAAAGACATAGCTGTAGCTAGAAAAAACAAACTTTTTCAGATAATTTCTAGCTAATAAATATAGTATATGAATAATGCAGTGCTGACTGACATAACGCTATTACAGTATAGGAACTATTTTACTTTATTATGTGTTTGTATAAACCAATCCTATAGTTCCCCACGAGGATCACCATCTTAACGCCAGTGGGGGGTTTGAGTGCCTGAATGACCCTAGAGGCTAGGTTGTCCGGGGGGCTATATGCTCCTGGTAGGGTCTCCCAAGGCAAACAGGTCCTAGGTGACAAGCCAGACAAGAGCAGTCCACCTCACCCCTTATGAGAAAAACCATGGGTAATGGAGTCGCGTGTCTCCCGGGTATGGCGCAGCGGGGCCCCGCCATGGAGCCAGGCCTGGCCAGGCTCTTGCCCCACGGGACCCGGCCGGGCTCAGCCCGAACAGCGGCGATGGGGGCCATCCTCCCGTGGGCCCACCACCTGCAGGAGGACCGTAAGGGGCCGGTGCTAACCTTGTGGTTTACGGGTGGCAGTGCTCCAACCGGGGACTCATCGTTCTGCTTGGGGACTTCAGCGCTCCGTTGGTGATGCTAGTGACACCTGGAGGGCGTGATTGGGAGAACGCCCGATCTAAACCTGAGTGGTGTTCTGTTGTTGGAATTCTGTGCTGAGTCACGGTCTGTCCTATACGAACACCATGTTCAGACATAAAGGTGTCCACCAGTACACATGGCATCAGGACACCAGGCTGGAGGCGGTCGATGATGATCGACTTTGTGGTTGTATTATCTGATCTCCGGCCGCATGTCTTGGACACTCTAGGGTGAAGAGAGGGGCGGAGCTGTCAACTGATCACCACCTGGTGGTGAGTTGGATCCGTTGGCGAGGGAGGAGGCCAGACAGACTTGGCAGGCTCAAAGCGCACTGTGAGTCTGTTGGGAGCGTTGGCAGAGAGCCCTGTCAGGGAGATCTTCAACTCCTGCCTCCGGCAGACCACGACCGGATCGAGGAGGCTGGAGACGTGAGTCTGAGTGGACTATGTTCTCTACCTCTTTGGTCGCGCGGCCGTCCGGAGCTGTGGCCGTAAAGTCGTGCATGTCGTGGCGGCAACCCGAACCCGATGGTGGACATCGGAGTAAGGGGATGCCGTCAAGCTGAAGAAGGAGTCCTATCGGGCCTGGTTGGCTCATGGGACTCCTGAGGCAGCTGACAGGTACCGGTGGGCCAAGTGGACGCTGCCGGAGTGGTTGTGCAGGCAAAACTTCCCGGGTCTGGGAGGAGTTCGGGAGGACATGGAAAATGACTGAGAGGTTCTGGCAAACCATCCGCCGCCTCGAAAAGGACGCGGGGACAGTGCCTCTGGACTGGCAGACCGGGGTGGTGGTTCCTCTTTTACCAGAAGGGGACGGAGGTGTGCTCCAACTATAGGGGATCACACTTCTCAGCCTCCTGGGAAAGTCTATGCCAGGGTACTGGAGAGGAGAATCCGTCCGATAGTTGAACCTCAGCTTCAAGAGGAACAATGCGGGTTTCGTCCTGGACGTGGAACACTGGACCAGCTATATGCCCTCTTCAGGATGCTGGAGGGTTCCTGGGAGTTTGCTCAACCAGTCCACATGTGTTTTTGTGTCACACCTCTGGACTTTATTATTGTTTTGTCGAAGCCACGTGCTATCTGTGCCCTGCCTTCCTTACGTGTTTAGTTGTTTAATTGTCTACAGCCGTGTCTTGTTAATTGAGTTAATTTCCTTGTGTATTTAGTCCTGTGTGTTTTCAGTTCCACGTTGTCCGATCGTTAAGAAGTCCTTGAAGTCTGTAAAGTCATTGATGTCCGTAAAGTCTTTGAAGTGCCGTGAAGTCCCTACGTTTGGTTTTGTTTTGTTCTGCCTGCCTTTTGTATGTTTATTTTGCAAGTTAAAAAGAATTAAATCTGTTTAAGTTTTTGTATTTGAGTCTCGAGTACTTCTCTCTCGCTCCAGAGAAACCACGGAAAACGTGACAGTTTTGTGGATTTGGAGAAGGCATTCGACCGGGTTCCTCGTGGTGTCCTATGGGGGTGCTCTGGGAATATGGGGTAAAGGGGCCCTTTGCTAAGGGGCTGTCAATCCCCTGTATGATCAGAGCAGGAGCTTGGTTCGCATTGCCAGCATTAAGTCAGATTCCGACAGAGTTCCCAGTGCATGTTGGACTCGACAGGGCTGCCTTTGTCACCGGTCCTGTTCACATTATTTTTATGGACAGGATTTCTGGAAGTGCAGCCAGGGGCCAGAGGGGTCTGGTTTGGTGACCACAGAATAGCTTCTCTGCTTTTGCTGATGATGTTGTTCTGTTGGCTGCATCTGGCCAAGACCTACAGTGTGCACTAGGGCAGTTTGCAGCTGAGTGTGGCGGCTGGGATGAGAATCAGCACCTCCCAAAGGAGGTGTTCGGGCATGTCCCACCGAGGAGGCCCCAGGGAAGACCTAGGACACGCTGGAGGACTATGTCTCTGGCTGGCCTGGGGCGTCTCTGTGTTCCCCGGAAGAGCTGGAGAAGTGTCTGGGGAGGAGGGGAGTCTGGGCGTCCCTGCAGACTGTTGCTTTGCGACCCGGCCGGATAAGCGGAAGAAGAAAGAAGAATCTATAGTTGTCATTAGAATACAAATGATTGGTTGTGTCCAGCACAAAAAAGTCAAGCCTATCAATTGCGTGTTATTTTTATATATTTTTTCCATTTCTGTTCCCCTCAATTCTGAAATGACGGCCATAAGTGTACAGTACAGAAAATAGAGCATAAGTCATCAAAATTTCATAACAGTGAGACGATTTTAAACATTTTATTCCAGAACTGAATCAGATTTTGGAGACCAGAGCAAAGGGTGTGGGTTAACAAGTTAAATAAAATACTACTTTAAATTTGCCTGGAGTCCTCATAACTACACTACAAAAACTATATTTCAATGTGATTTTAAACCATTCAAGAAGCCTCGCTGGCTGTTTTCTTTGCTGATGCTAATTTTGATTAATAGCATCAAACATTATAAGATTAATAGCGTGTGTGTTTTCCTGTTGCTTCTTATCACAGCATGATATCAAATATATTTTTTTAATTAAAGTGAGTACTGTGATACAAGTTATGTCAATTACCATTGCATTACAACTGTGTGTTTATCATCTTCCACGTTTTATCCAGTCAAAGCGTGTTATTCAGCTGCGGTGATTTATCTATATAAAGGTATTACTGTTCATGGCTGTTAGTGTTGGCCCTGCTCCGTAATGCTCACATCATATCATTCAGAATAAAAAGAAAAATACTAAAGAACTTTGTAACACAGCAACTGAGTAGCTTTTTAGCAAACTACTTATTTAGTTTTATTTGAGTTGTATTATTTTCAGTACTTGTACTCAAGTTAATAATTCTTTAAGTAGCAATACTTTTACTTAGCACTATCTCTTGCAGAGAAGCGTGTCAGTTTACCAATCTTTACTACATGTTGTTTCTGTTTTATTTTGCGCCAGCGATGTTTAAATTGTCCTTTTTTCTCAACTGCTCCAAGATCGACACACATTTGCATTTGTTTGCTTAAGCTGCCACGTCAGCGTTACCTGAAACACTGGCCTGCTTCTGCTCTTATATGAGGAGAGAATCGATGTTTCCAAATGTGATAATAATAATAATAATAATAATAAGTCTTTGCCGTTTGCATCTACGCCTGCTGCTGCGGCTTGGTTTTTCATTCACAGTGAGTTTTCTCGAGTTTGTTTTTAAAGAAAGTTCCAAAAATGTAAATGTAAATGTAAATGAGCCCAAAGTGTTTCCGTGAAGAACACGAACATGTGAGGAAGCATACTGTGTCACGCCAGACAAAGAGGATTCAGGTGCGGTTTAACACAGAGTTTATTGACAGTAATAGGGTTGCAATTTCCGGCAGTAAAGAATCTTGGTGAAGAAATCCCGAGATCCACGAAGGGACTCACACAACTCATGGAGAAAGGGTAGCCACGAGTCTGGAGAATCACGAGTAGAGCAGGACACTTGCAGGAGGAACTGACAAAAGACAAGACCGAACGCACACAATAAATAGCGGCGTGAGCGAGCCACAGCTGATCTAAATCAGCTCGGACACACCCACTAAACAGACACGAAAAACACGCAAGGAATGAGAAAATCAACCTATGGCGTGACATACTGTGTCTGCATGCATACTGGCGTTTAAAAGCAAACGATTTAATGCAAAATGTCATTATTGCAAAAACTGTTGTTGTTTTTTTACAGTGTATGCATCAGACATTCAGCCAACAGTCAGAGAAGGAGATAACCTTTATATAGACCGGGTGGCCGTATGTGGTGATCGTGAGGAATATGAATACTCTGCCACAATATAGTTTCTAAGTCTGTGTCTACCCTTGGTAGAGAGCCGCTCTGCCATCTCTGCAAAGAGGTAACCTCCTAATTTCCTTCGCACATAGTAAGACCTGACCGGTTAGTCCACTCAGGCGCTCCCTGTGCAGGATGTGGCTTCTGCAGCATTGAAAGGACAACTTTCCCAGAGTTATCCCAGTCTCGCTGAGAGGGTCAGTGCAGGAACAGAAGGATCAACCTTTCTTGCGTAAGCCTCGTCACATCTCTAATAGGAGCATCAGGGATTCCCGATTCTTGGTTACCGATGTGATGTCAAAAGAGAGCGACTGAAAAGGAAAGTCCACGTTACATTTTCTGAGACAACCGAGGCCCCTCTGAACATAACTGAAGTGTCCCCTGGTGGACAGCATTTGTAAATAAGTCAGGTGCAATCACATCCTATAAAGTTGCTCTAAAGTCTTCAAGTCAAGCAAGCATTGATAAAACACAAAATTAAATCTTATTGGATAAAAAAGTCTGCCAGATTTAAAATGCGAATAAATATTCAATGCTGTTATTAATGATGTTAAACATTTTTATAAGTTCAATGGTTATGTGATTGGTGTAACTTAAATGTTTTTGACCTTTAACAAGGGGCTATTATTTGTATTACATTCAATTCAGGTTTATTAATATAACCTCTACAGGCAATTAAGTTTCTACAATAAAGTTTATATATTGTACAAACTTAATATATTAAATTATAAAAAAATTTGGTAATTCAGTATGTTGTCTGAGGGTTGACATCATCTCTTCGGGTGTTCGATCATCTGAAGCTTTTAAAATACATAGCCTCCACAAGATTGTTAATCCTGTGGCAGAATTAACAGCTGCGGTTTCAAGCTATGCAAGCTAAAAAAACAATGTGCCTTTAATCGGATATAACTGCAGTAAAATGATTATGAGATGCGTTATGTGAGCACGCAGCTAAAGAGATCTAGATTTAAACAGAGAGAGTGTGTCTGAACCTTGAAGATTATCAGGAAGGAAAATCGTGAAAGAACTCTACCTCCTTTAGTGGATTTTCGCTATTCTAAGGTACTACCAAAAGTACAGAGTTTCATGACCTTAGGTGCATGAATGTGTTGGTACTGATATTTTACTATATAATTTTATTCAAATGTAAGAAGAAATCACACACACCTGAGCTGGAGGTGGGTGACGGCAGAGAACAAGCTGTTACTGTAAACCAAACAAGTTATTGTGAAGGAGTGAATCTTATATATGTAATAATAATAATGTAATAAAAACAGCCGCTGTGCCATTGAAAGTCTTGGAAGATCAAAAATATTGATTAATATAACTCCGACTGGATTAAGCCTGAAAGATGGAAGTCACCTACACCTAGGATGCTTCCAAGGTAAAGAAAACACAGTCTAGTGACAAGCCAGCGAAGAATAATACCTAAAATTTTCATATTTAAGCCTTAAGTATAGCTTTATTTTATTATTATTAATAAAAGATTTTTTGGAATAAAAGGCAAAATATTAATACAGACATTTCAATATTCATGTGAATGTATTTGAATGTGTTGAATTGTGAAATTTACTATTAGTTTCTTAATGAACATTGTTTCTACACAATTTTTTTTCAGTTATGGAGACAACATTTTTTCTACATAATTCATGCAAAATCAGAAATCTACTGCCTCACCATCAAAGTGATTCGAATATTCCTGTGAAGGAGTTTACCTCAATCTACAACTTGGTGACCCAACATGAAAAATGAACAATCGTTTAAAAATATTTGATCTTTTGTTAATTATTTTGGAGCATGAAGGAATGTCACACAACCTGTCCATGTTGCGTCTGTATAATTTAACATCTACACAGTGCCACAAAAATACCTTTGGTGGGTGTGTTTCCCAAAGGCGTCATTAGGTAACTGTATTTGCATGAGTTCCATTGTGAGCGGTTGCTTTTGAAATGCCTGGTTGATTAGAATTTGCGGTCTTTGCTATCAAAGTTTTTTGCATACGGTTTGCATTAGTTCTTTAAACCCCTAATTCATGCATTGTTGAAAACCACACAAACACACTTGCAGTTTCACTGTTTACATTAACATTTTATTATACATATTTTTTTTCAAATAAAAATATACATGTGGCTTTAATTAAAACTTACAGGCAACTGCAGGTCTGAGGCAACAGTCGCAAAATAAATTAAGACATTTAAAAATAACTATCTTTGATCATTTCAGCCACGTGGTGGCATCACACTTGCACAGTTAAATTAAAAAGTATACTATTTTTTTTTTATCAGTCCTCTCTGTAAAGGGTCCTGATTTTAAGTAGCAGTACGTAAGTACAATGCAAGCACTAATGCTCACAAAACACACACTCAAACACAGCCTCTCTCACATATACACACAGATTAAATAATGGATGTATTGCCCTCTTCCCCATAATGTCGGCACCTTTCTTCAGAGTCACAATATTGCACGGCTATGCTGAATGACATATACTTTAGTGTTGGGTTCATCAAGCGTTCAGTGCTCATCGACCAATTTCAGAAAGCAAATGATGTTTTGGCAGCATCCTTACAACAGGAGGACTGCGAGGATCCCTGAGAGAATTACCAGAGCAGCTGAAAAGACATGGAAAAGAAACATTAATTTATTAAAGAACTTTAAATGTTTTGTCCTAATCTCAGGCAACGACTCTTGAAAAGCACATCACAAAATGATACTACTTCTATTGGTTGGACATTTTCCTTTATTATAGATGCTGTTCTGCCTGTTTGGCGAACCAACTTATTTCAAATACGAATTTTTAGCAACTAAAGAGCAGTGCTTTCTCCCAAAACGCAGATTGTGTCTGGCCTGGCTACTGGTCTGGTGGGGCTGTATTGAGTTCTTACCCTGAGATACAGCGAGATGCAGTGCATTGCTCCCTGCTGTAGTAGCAGGTTTGGTCGTTGCCGCTGTAATAGTAGCAACAGTAGAAAGCGATAACAGTGGTAGAATTAGAATCTGTGTTCGTAGTGGGTGTTATTATGACAACGTCTGAGCTGTTAGTGCTTGTTAGATCAACCGATGAATTTGTAGACATTAGTGTGACAGGCGACCCCAGAGTGCCTGTGGAAATGGGAATAAAGGAAACCATTTTAACTTTGCCACCAATCGAAATCTCCTTCAGTACTTTGTGCGTAGTGTCGCCCTTACCATTTGTGTAGTTGCCAGTGAAGAAATAGAGGAAAGTATTTGTGTTTGCGGCGCGTGGTGCTGCTGAGACCTGCAGCTATGAAAATGCACTGAATTCTTGTGCCGCTCACACTGCCACGGAAGGATCCAGGGTTAAACTACAAGACAAACCAAGCACAAGTTTATTGCTACAAATGAGAGGTTACCGTGAAGGAAGTTTCCCTTCACCTCAAAGCATTTCATCAGACCTCCAGCTCTAAGCAGGCTTTTCTGTTTACTTCTGTTTAGCATCAAAAAATTGCAATTGCAATTACTGTTCTACTGTCTAGTTGTCTCAAAATGCTGCTGTTCATTACCACATCATTTATAGTCAACAATCTTTTGTGCAAGGTGTTGGAATAAAAGAAAAAAGAAACTTACAGTTGCATCCTGAGTCAGAATGCTATTATTCATTGTGGCACGGATGAACTTCGCCACACCGTTGTTGTTGGCACAAGAGTAGACGGTGTCGTCATAACCCTATGAGAAGGAAAGTTAGATAAGTCTGAGAATCCAACATTTTTTTAAGCAGACACGTATGAGAAATAAATGAGCTCTTTTCAGACCTCCTTCTTGTCTCGAGACAGACCAACTGCGATGTAACCATTTGCATCTCCACTGAGCTCAAAAGTCAGATTGTCGGGGTTTCCGATCACCGCTCTTGTGGAGGCGAAAAAGCAGCTACTTGAGCTAGTTGGATCACAGCTGGCTGGAGTGGAGAAACATGCCCTGTCCTTCTTACAGTTGTCTTTGGTGACCTTGTCCTGCAATGTTATGTTCATATTAGCCATGAAAATGCACACAAATCTGTTAAGAATGCATAAAATCCTAAATAAACTCAACAGTTTAACTTCAAAAAGAAATACTACAGCAAATTTCCAGTTAATACATCAGCAATAACTGTTAACATTGGATTCACCAACACCTTTTCACCTAAAAAAGAAACAAAATCATAAACATGGAAAAAGAAATGGCACACTAGTCTGTTCCAACTTACATTTGTTAAACCACTATTAACTGTCAATATTGCAGAGGCAGTAGATGCAGTGATTTTGGGGGTCGCGGTCGTGTTTGATGCAGTGCCAGTCGAGGATGCAGTGCTGTTCGTGGAAGCAGTGGAGTTTGAGGAGGCAGTGCCATTTGCTGAGGCAGTGCTGTTCAAGGATGAAGTGATTTTGGGGGCTGCGGTCGTGTTTGATGTAGTGCCATTCGAGGATGCAGTGACGTTCGATGAGGCAGTGATGTTCGAGGATGCAGTGATTTTGGGGGCTGCGGTCGTGTTTGATGTAGTGCCGTTTAAGGATGCAGTAATGTTCGATGAGGCAGTGATGTTCAAGGATGCAGTGATTTTGGGGGCTGTGGTCGTGTTTGATGTAGTGCCGTTTGAGGATGCAGTGATGTTCAAAGATGCAGTGATTTTGGGGGCTGAGGTCGTGTTTGATGTAGTGCCGTTTGAGGATGCAGTGACATTCGATGAGGCAGTGATGTTCAATGATGCAGAGTTGTTTGAGGATGTAGTTATATTGGGATTGGGTGCTTGGGTTATGTTGTTCATGAAAGGAGGACGTGTTTGGTTTAAGTTAGCCGTTGTGTTTAGGGGTGCCGTTTGAGTCTGGGTGAAATTAATGGATGGCGTAAGTGTCTGGGTCAAGTTAGCCGTTGTGTTTAGGGGTACTGTTTGACTCAGGTTGGTGGTCATGTAGGGAGTCTGAGTCAGGTTTGTAGATGCTGCAGTGGTGGTTGATGTTGCTGTGGTAGTAGATGCAGTGACATTTGTTATTAATGAAACATCTGTGCTGTTAGGGTTGCTTAAGTCCACTGACACATTTGTCGCCAGTCTACTGACTGGAGGATCTAGTCCTCCTGGTAAAAGGAAGAGAAGGATGAAATGTTTTATTTCTGCTACAAAACAAAATACAGTATATGTCAATTAATTCATAAAATTGTTGCACTCACCATTTGATACCGTGCCTGTTACAACAAACACATAAGGATCTGTTGCTGCAGCATCGGTTGGTGCTGCTGCCGAGACCGGAGCAGTGAAAATGCATTGAATCTTTCTATTATTCACTGAGCCACGAAAGCTTCCAGGACTGAACTACAGCACAACAGAAGTGATATTACTTAACATTACACTTTTAAGATTGCACAATTATTACAGGGGCTTATACAGTGCTGTGAGAAAATCTTTGAAATTTCTGACACACAAATTATCTGAAACATTTAAGCTAGCATAGATCAAAATGGCTGAAAATTAAAAAATTTTGGTTATGGAATGGATAGTAAAGGTGGTGCAGTACCTAAATACAATTGATATGCTGTGGCAGGATTTTAAATATGAATGTCATGAACTGAAGCTTAAGAAGTGGGCCACAACTCTTCCACAGCAGTAAATAACTACAGGTAAATGTTGGGTGGTTTTATTTCTGAGTTAGTGATTAGAGGATGAGGCAGTCAGAGCTATTATATTTAATAGGCTTTTATACAATATTGTTATCTGTAAAATGACCTTACTGTGTTATCCACAGTCAGTATTTGATTGTTCAGTGTGGAGACGGAAGAACTGCAATACACCATTGATGTTGGCACAAGAATAGACAGTGGCACCTTGACCCTATGAATGAGAAAAGTATATTAGTCTGAAAATTAGATGCTCATTATTCAATTTAATGGAATGCATTTTTTTAAATATTTAGGCACATTAATCCTTAAAATAAATGCCTGATTAAAAAAAAGAAAACGGATGTAATCTCTTACGGTTCTGTCTCGAGAGAGGCCAGCTCCAATGTAACCATCTGTCTCGCCACTGAGCTCAAAAGTAATATTGTCTGCATTTCCGCTTACTCCCCTTGTGGAGAGGAAAAACAGGAATCTGGTGCACCTGGATTACAGGAAGGTGGAGCTGAGAAACATGCCCTATCCCGCCTGCAGTCATCCCTGCCAGTGATTGCCTGCAAAAAGAAAAGAACTTACACTTTAAAAGCAAAGACTTTTATTTCCATTATTAATTTAAATGGGGGAAAAAAGACTTGGCTTACTAGTGTTAGAGGATTAGAGCCTGACGTTAAAATATTTGGTAAAGTGGGGGCCTGTCTGGGTAGGGTTTGTGATTCTGGGAGGGGATGTCTGGGTCGAGTTTGTGGTGATATTGGCAGGACGTGTTAGGGGTGGGATGTTGGTTACGTTGGGAGGGAGTGTTTGGTTCAGGCTGATGGTTATGTTGGGGGGTCGTGTTAGGGGTGGGATGTTGGTTACGTTGGGAGGAGTGTTTGGTTCAGGCTGATGGTTATGTTGGGGTCGTGTTAGGGGTGGGATGTTGGTTACGTTGGGAGGGAGTGTTTGGTTCAGGCTGATGGTTATGTTGGGGGGTCGTGTTAGGGGTGGGATGTTGGTTACGTTGGGAGGGAGTGTTTGGTTCAGGCTGATGGTTATGTTGGGGGGTCGTGTTAGGGTTGGGATGTTGGTTACGTTGGGAGGAGTGTTTGTTCAGGCTGATGGTTATGTTGGGGGGTCGTGTTAGGGGTGGGATGTTGGTTACGTTGGGAGGAAGTGTTTGGTTCAGGCTGATGGTTATGTTGGGGGTCGTGTTAGGGGTGGGATGTTGGTTACGTTGGGAGGAGTGTTTGGTTCAGGCTGATGGTTATGTTGGGGGTCGTGTTAGGGGTGGGATGTTGGTTACGTTGGGAGGGAGTGTTTGGTTCAGGCTGATGGTTATGTTGGGAGGTCGTGTTAGGGGTGGGATGTTGGTTACGTTGGGAGGGAGTGTTTGGTTCAGGCTGTTGGTTATGTTGAGAGGTCGTGTTAGGGGTGGGATGTTGGTTACGTTGGGAGGGAGTGTTTGGTTCAGGCTGATGGTTATGTTGGGAGGTCGTGTTAGGGGTGGGATGTTGGTTATATTGGGATTGGGTGGTTGGGTTATGTTGTTCATGAAAGGAGGACGTGTTTGGTTTAAGCTAGCCGTTGTGTTTAGGGGTACCGTTTGAGTCTGGATGAAGTTAATGGAGGGCGTAAGTGTCTGGGTCAAGTTAGCCGTTGTGTTTAGGGGTACTGTTTGACTCAGGTTGGTGGTCTTGTAGGGAGCGCCTGTCTGAGTCAGGTTTGTAGATGCTGCAGTGGTGGTTGATGTTGCTGTGGTAGTAGATGCAGTGACATTTGTTATTACTGAAACATCTGTGCTGTTAGGGTTGCTTAAGTCCACTGACACATTTGTCGCCAGTCTACTGACTGGAGGATCTAGTCCTCCTGGTAAAAGGAAGAGAAGGACGAAATGTTTTATTTCTGCTACAAAACAAAATATAGTAAATGTCAATTACTTGATAAAATTGTTGCACTCACCATTTGATACCGTGCCTGTTACAACAAACACATAAGGATCTGTTGCTGCAGCACGGGTGGTGCTGCTGCCGAGACCCGGAGCAGTGAAAATGCATTGAATCTTTCTATTATTCACTGAGCCACGAAAGCTTCCAGGACTGAACTACAGCACAACAGAAGTGATATTACTTAACATTACACTTTTAAGATTGCACAGTTATTACAGGGGCTTATACAGTGCTGTGAGAAAGTCTTTGAAATTTCTGACACACAAATTATCTGAAACATTCAAGCTAGCCTAGATCAAAATAGCTGAAAAATTTAAAATGTAGGTTGTGGAATGGATAGTGAAGGTGGTGCAGTACCTAAATACAATTGAAATGCTGTGGCAGGATTTTAAATATGAATCTCATGAGCTGAAGCTTAAGAAGTGGGCCACAACTCTTCCACAGCAGTAAATAACTACAGGTAAATGTTGGGTGGTGTTATTTCTGAGTTAGTGATTAGAGGATGAGGCAGTCAGAGCTATTATATTTAATAGGCTTTTATACAATATTGCTAACTGTAAAAAGACCTTACTGTGTTATCCACAGTCAGTATTTGATTGTTCAGTGTGGAACGGTAGAACGTCAATACACCATTGATGTTGGCACAAGAATAGACAGTGGCACCTTGACCCTATAAATGAGAAAAGTACATTAGTCTGAAAATTAGATGCTCATTATTCAATTTAATTGAATGCATTTTTTTAAAAATATTTAGGCACATTAATCTTTAAAATGAATGCCTGACTAAAAAAAAGAAAATGGATGTAATCTCTTACGGTTCTGTCTCTCGAGAGGCCAGCTCCAATGTAGCCATCTGACTCACCACTGAGCTCAAAAGTAATATTGTCTGCATTTCCGCTTACTCCCCTTGTGGAGAGGAAAAAACAGGAATCTGGTGCACCTGGATTACAGGAAGGTGGAGCTGAGAAACATGCCCTATCCCGCCTGCAGTCATCCCTGCCAGTGATTGCCTGCAATAAGAAAAGAACTTACACTTTAAAAGCAAAGACTTTTATTTTCATTATTAAACGGGAAAAAAAGACTTGGCTTACTAGTATTAGAGGATTAGAGTCTGACGTTAAAATATTTGGTACAGTGAGGGGACCTGTCTGGGTAGGGTTTGTAATTCTGGGAGGGGATGTCTGGGTCGAGTTTGTGGTTATGTTGGGAGGTCGTGTTAGGGCTGGGATGTTGGTTACGTTGGGAGGGAGTGTTTGATTCAGGCTGATGGTTATGTTGGGAGGTCGTGTTAGGGGTGGTATGTTGGTTACGTTGGGAGGAAGTGTTTGGTTCATGCTGTTGGTTATGTTGGGAGGGAGTATTAGGGGTGGGATGTTGGTTATGTTGGGAGGGAGTGTTTGGTTCAGGCTGATGGTTATGTTGGGAGGTTGTGTTAGGGGTGGGATGTTGGTTACGTTGGGAGGGAGTGTTTGGTTCAGGCTGATGGTTATGTTGGGAGGTTGTGTTAGGGGTGGGATGTTGGTTACGTTGGGAGGGAGTGTTTGGTTCAGGCTGATGGTTATGTTGGGAGGTTGTGTTAGGGGTGGGATGTTGGTTACGTTGGGAGGGAGTGTTTGGTTCATGCTGTTGGTTATGTTGGGAGGGAGTATTAGGGGTGGGATGTTAGTTACGTTGGGAGGGAGTGTTTGGTTCAGGCTGATGGTTATGTTGGGAGGTTGTGTTAGGGGTGGCAGATTGGTTACGTTGGGAGGGGAGTGTTTGATTCAGACTGATGGTTATGTTGGGAGGTTGTGTTAGGGGTGGGATGTTGGTCACGTTGGAAGGGAGTGTTTGGTTCAGGCTGATGGTTATGTTGGAAGGTTGTGTTAGGGGTGGGATGTTGGTCACGTTGGAAGGAGTGTTTGGTTCAGGCTGATGGTTATGTTTGCGAGGTTGTGTTAGGGGTGGGATGTTGGTCACGTTGGGAGGGAGTGTTTGGTTCAGGCTGATGGATTTACGTTGGGAGGTTGTGTTAGGGGTGGGATGTTGGTTATGTTGGGAGGGAGTGTTTGGTTCAGGCTGATGGTTACGTTGGGAGGTTGTGTTAGGGGTGGGATGTTGGTTAGATTGGGAGGGAGTGTTTGGTTCAGGTTGATGGTTATGTTGGGAGGGAGTGATAGGGGTGGGATGTTGGTCACGTTGGGAGGGAGTGTTTGGTTCAGGCTGATGGTTATGTTGAGAGGGAGTGTTAAGGGTGGCAGATTGGTTACGTTGGGAGGGAGTGTTTGGTTCAGGCTGATGGTTATGTTGGGAGGTTGTGTTAGGGGTGGGATGTTGGTCACGTTGGGAGGGAGTGTTTGGTTCAGGCTGATGGTTATGTTGGGAGGTTGTGTTAGGGGTGGGATGTTGGTTACGTTGGGAGGGAGTGTTTGGTTCAGGCTGATGGTTATGTTGGGAGGTTGTGTTAGGGGTGGGATGTTGGTTATATTGGAGAGGAGTGTTTGGTTCAGGTTGATGGTTATGTTGGGAGGGAGTGATAGGGGTAGGATGTTGGTCACGTTGGAAGGGAGTGTTTGGTTCAGGCTGATGGTTATGTTGGGAGGGAGTGTTTGGTTCAGGCTGATGGTTATGTTGGGAGGTTGTGTTAGGGGTGGGATGTTGGTTACGTTGGAAGGGAGTGTTTGGTTCAGGCTGATTGTTATGTTGGGAGGTTGTGTTAGGGGTGGGATGTTGGTTATGTTGGAAGGGAGTGTTTGGTTCAGGTTGATGGTTATGTTGGGAGGGAGTGTTAAGGCTGGGAGGTTGGTTATGTTAGGAGGGAGTGTTTGGTTCTGGCTAATTGTTATGTTGTGAGGTTGTGTTAGGGTTAGGATGTTGGTCATGTTTGGAGGGCTTGTTTGTGGCAGGTTGGAGGTTATGTTGAGAGGGCCAATCTGTGTCGGAATTGCGGTGATATTAGGAGGGCCTGTCTGGGTAAGGTTTGGGCTTATATAGGAAGAGCCTGTCTGAGTCATGTTTGTGGTCATGTTGAGGGGACCGACCTGGTTCAAGCTGGTGGTCATGCTGGTTGGATACAGAATCTGGGTCAGGTTGGTAGTTGCGTTGAATGGAAGCGTCTGGGTCTTGTTGGTGGTCATGTTCGGTGGGAGCGTCTGGGTCAGGTTGGTGGTCATGTTCGGTGAAAGCGTCTGGGTCTGATTGGTGGTCATGTTTGGTGGGAGCATCTGGGTCTGGTTGGTGGTCATGTTCGGTGGGGGCGTCTGGGTCAGGTTGGTGGTCATGTTTGGTTGGAGTGTCTGGGTCAGGTTGGTGGTCATGTTGGAAGACATCCAGCTGTCAGTGGAGTTGCTTGTTGTATTGTTCCCATTGGCTCCAAGTATCATGCATGCTATCCCCAGGATAGCCACATAGATCCAATTGCTCCTCATCAGTAATCTTTATGTGTTTATATATCTGTTAATTTGGTCGTTTTTCTTATCTGCAGTTAAAAATGGGGAAAAATACATTGCTTATATCAAACAATTATCAGCAAAAATAAACATTTTGGACAATTTTAAATTTATTGAAAAACCACTAGTGAAAGGTAGACTTTATCTGAAAGGTTTCATTTTTTTATTGATTTTTATCTTTCTTTTTATTGTTGGCACATACATGCCGGGACTGGATTCTTAACTCATCAACACCTTAATTTATTTAGTTTAGTCATCAGCAACTTAGTTTTAGTTTGCTTTGTAATATGCCATTAATGAATATGATGTGGCGTCAAAATTAACAAAAAGATATGATTTATCTCAGCAGTTCTCTTAGCTATACTGTGCAATCTAAGAAGTTATGCTTAATTGATATTTATTTTCGATCCTAATGTTCACACTAGTGTTACACCACAGTATACAGTAGTCAGCATTTGAAGTGAATTAAAACATTTCATCAGAGTTCTTGTCTTGAAGGACAACTTTGATTTAACTTTTTGATCCTCTTAAGGTTGGCTACTGTATACCACCACTGCAACCATTCTATCTTCTGGTGAACAGTAAAATGACAAAATAAGCATGAACATAAAACAAAAAAAACTTAAACCTGAAGCCAAAAATTCCAACAGCATATAACTGTCCAATAAGACATTCATTTTCACAGCAGTCACCATTTAATATTCATTCAGTACATTGCATAATACATAATAAGACTTAAATGCAACATACTAAGACTTACAATTTCGAAAAAAAAAAAAAAAAAAAATGGTTTACACCTATATACGAACTCATAGGAAAAAACAGTGGCTCCAACAAATATTCGACTTTAATATCAATGCATATTGTACAAACAATAAAAAAGTATTATTTATATAGCCCCATCCATGACAGAATGAGAAAAAAAAGTAAATAAATGATTAAATAAATACAAAAAGACAAAGATTAAAAAGTGCAGTTACTTCTGAGATATTGTTAACTAATATAATGATGTTCAGATATTAGATGGCTACCTACATAACATAAAGTACATATCAAAGCATCACGCCATTTTTAATTGCATGAATAGATTTCATCTGTTAAATCTTTGTATAATGCAGTGTCATTAAACATATCTGTCTCAGTCAATAAGTGAACAGCCGCTTGTAAAGAAAGTTTAAAGTGTTTCTTACCCTTGTGTGAGATGGTCTGAGAGGTTAGGATCAGTGATGGAGGTGTCAGAACTTCTCTGGTTTTAATAACTCGTATTCAGGGCGGGACCCGAAGAGTTGGACACACCAGTTTTAACTTTAATTCCTTTTTTGTTGTTGTGGCTTCAGACTTCGTCATCTGCACATTCAAACGCAAAATCAACGTACATCATTATGGAAAAGGGAGGAGCAGCACTCCTGAAGCAAAACTGCAGCTCGTATTCAGCTTCACTACTACAGATCTTTCTGTGACGCTGTAAAATACCTGAAACAATCCGTTTTTATCGTCATAATGTGATGCACTTGACAAGACTAATTCTCTCACTAAATGAGCTATGTCTGTTTTATCAGAGAAAGTGACTGTATGTTCCTTTTAAGCCCAAGATTTCACAATAATGCAAAACCAACATATTATGAAAGTGTACAAAATATACCTCAATGCAAAAATAAAACAAATAAATACATGAAGCCAAAGAGGAGATGCCACACTAATGTATCGTTTCCTTATAGACGTAACTGGCATTTAGGCAGGTTTTGTACAGCGTGTTAAAAGAAAAGTGTTATTTCAGTATGTTTGAGTTAAAAGATGCCATCTAATCACGGCCTCCTTCAGCCTTTGTTCATCAGTATGCAAAAACTCCAAATATTTACTCAGGGTGAGGTTTAGACATTTACCCTGTTGTTTCCAGTTTCTGACAATTTATCATCAGACCTCGAAAACTAAAACAAAGAAAACTACATAAAGAAGTGATAACGCATGCGTGAACGAGATTCCTTTATTTAGTTCTTTTTGGCACTGTTTCTCCAATCCAGTCTGGTGTGTTATTTATTTTATTGAAGATCTAGATGATATAAACCATCATATGCCATTATTGAGCTGCTTTACCAGTTTCTCTGGCACAAAAAGCGAATACGTGAAATTCCCATGTCTTCAACACGACACAAACTCACACACATCGGCCTGATCAGGAATGACGTTCAAAGAATCTGGATTCTTTCACACACCTTTGTCGTTTATTGTCAGACCGCAACACGAACAACAATGCAGAGCTGTTTTTAAATACCTTGTCGTGAAATGTTTGCTTGACCAGTCTTCTTTCCTTTAGAAATACCAAAGATACATTTTATCGTATATTATATCAAGCACGTAGGCCGTAGTTTATTAGAGGTCTGTGTGATTTTATTTGACGATGAATAAATCACGGCCGCGGTTTTAAAACAAATTGACCAAAAACATTACCGGATCATCATACAGGAACTGCAACAAAGAACAAAAAATTCTGAAAATGTTCCGTGTGAACTATTTTTTCACAACCCTTCCCAGAACCTCAGTTCCCCGAGAGTTCAGAGTATCAGGCACAGATGTCAACGATGCTTAGACATGAGAAAATGCAGGTTAGTGAGATTTTTAGTGGCCTGCGGCCTCAATAAAAGTGGTCTCACGGGTGATGCATGTCTATCTCAGCCTTAAGCAAGGCGAGAGCGACTGAGATTATTACACTGATTTAAAATGAAGATGGAAGTGAACACGCCTTTAAACACACCAAAGGTCGCGTCTCGTTCCGGTACAACGAGTTCTTTTCTGCTCTGGGAGACAAAAGAAGGTGCATCACAGAAAAGAAAAGAGCCACTGAGCAAAGATAACATGCTTGCGTTGTCTGTGAAGCTGCTCGGGCTGGCCGCCAAACAATAGCGCAGATACCACGATGAGCGAAATACGAATCATGTCAAACTTCACCGATGAAGATAACTGCTTAAAGATACTCTCACGAGAACGAGACGTTGAAGATATTAAAACAGCTATTTAAGAAAGTCTTAGCAGTAAAACTTCTAAAAAATGGCATCACGTCTGCATCACGCATTTTAAACAAAATAAAACTCTCTCAGAACAAATCGTAATTTGACGCCGTAATAAATTCGTCTATTATTATGATTCTATTATTAGAAAACGGCACACAAATAGTGAAAGATGTGAATGCGTTGGCGTCTGTCTCGGTCTCATGAGGGATGTTTTATTAAGGATCGGTGTCAAATATCCTGATTATGTAAGTGAGGAAACCTTAACAATAGGCTGCTTTGGGGCTCTGTGCTTCTGGAGGACAGATGTTCAGATCCAGACATTTCCATCCATCTTTCAACTTGCAAATCAATGAATACTTAAATAGAGATAAAGCCATCCATCCGTGTTAATACACACGACCTCACAACAGAGGGATAAAACGACATACTGTAAATAAACACATTATATAATCTGTGAGATGTGCAGATACTAATATCCTGAGAAGATGTGATAAGACACAAGCAGCCTTTTCACAAACCCCGAAACAAAGCAAACCGATATCAAACACGCGCACCAAATAACGCAAACACTTAAGGCTTTTTTTGTGTAACAGTGAATGTTTGAGCTGAATTCCCGCCGTCTCCGTCACTGAGGTTTAAGGTCGCAGGCGTCATTCTGGACACCTCACGTAAATCGATGATTCATGTAAATCGCGCTCGAAACCGTTCATCTCAGATTAACACAAGCTGGAGACACGCCTCCGAAAGATTCACGTACCTCCTTCCTCCTCGCATGCGCTTGAGTTTCTAATTAAAATATTCAAATAGAAATAAAGTCTCTCCACACCTTGAGACGTCTTCACTGACTGGAGCACTCATCATACAACAGAAGATAATTGATTTGCCACTTAATATGAAGTTTTCTATGCAATGCTATTTAATTATATTTTTCATACACTGTAAAAAAAATTCTGACCTCTCAGCTCCAAATGTTTTTTTTTTCTGAAACTTCAGAAACTTGTGCAAGGAAGTACAGAGAGTCAGCTGAGCCGACTGAAAAACGTAGATGAGTTGGGGAGGTGCATGCAATTAATCTGCTTTAAGTGCAATAGCTTTTAGTGTTCATTAAATGCAGGCGTTTTTACTGAACCCTTTCAGTAAGCGATAAAGAAAAAGCATTTGTAAAAGTCAAAAATTGCTGTTAATAACGTAATCAATCGCTTTAAACGTTTCAGATACTGTATAGTGCGCTGTAATATAATCAGGCTACTTTTGGATTATATTAGTTGAACGACTTTCAGCTGACGAAAAACTGAACAATTAGAAATATTATGAATTTGTGCACTTTTAATGTACTTGAAAGAAGAAAGCCTCTGAAGATAAATACACACTAATGGATATTATATAATCAATAATATCCAAATAAAATTTGATCAGTTACTACCCAAGCATTTTTAATGCATAACTGGAGAATTTATGTGAAGATATAATATCAGCAATATATTCATGCATTGGACAAGCTTTAGTGTCTTTAGTGTAAAAGCGTTAATGTCTGTATAAATGAATGAATAAATAGTCAAGCTTTTTCCTGGCAGGTCTGAGCATGTGATCAGGGATGATCAAGGAAACGTCTAGTTAGACTTTACTGAGAAAACACACCTGATAAAAATACATTTTTGTGCATTCAAAGCCACTGGCCTGAAAGACACGAGAGTCAACAGATAAAGGGAGCTTTCCAAATATTCGTATCTTTCACGTGTATTTTATACTGGATTTACAGACTTATTCTACATAAAGAGGTGCATGAAAGTGGCGTCGGCCATCCGTTCTTTCACACTATTCAGTTTGCAAGAACACAGAAAACACGTTTTGAGTCCCTTTAAAGCCTTTACAGTCCAATGACAAATATTTCACAAACAACTATTAAAGCCGCGCCTTTATGAAGAAGAAAACAAATTAACATGCATGGTTTTGCTCATTCAGTGCCAGTCAATCAATCGATGAATAACCAGAAACGGCTCGCATTCTTTTTCTAATTCTTTTATAGGAAATTTCATTTAAGAAAATGCTATTCACCCGCGCTGCTTCGACTGCATTTATTATTCAAACCAAGCATTCTTGCAATAAAAGCAAACTGAAATCGATAGTGGAAGTGCATATGATGAAAGCAAATGCACGCATAATAAAATCCACCATCGCTACCGCAGACAAACAGATGAAATGAGTGAAGAGCAACACGATCACGATGAAGAGTCTGCGCAAGTTTCTGCTCCAGCGTCACGGTTTCAGACAAAAGCCGCTTCAAATGCTGGAAATACTGGTATAGTTGGTCAAACCACATCACACGACGTTATTATCCTGCCTGTCTCATGACTCACTGGAATGCACAATATCTTATTTCTGAGAAATTCGACACCATAGGATGCTAAATTAGTGACAGAAAACGTAAAAATAGGTTCATTATTTATTAATAAGACCTGCTGTTTTCCTGTTTATTACTATCTAAAGCTGAATATGTCGGTATTATAGAAATTCTATTTTATCCCGTCATTATGTTCTTGTACAATTGCATTTCCTTAGTAAATCCCTGTGTTGGACTGATGATTATATTTCATTAACAAGCAATTTTTTAATGATCCAATGACAGCCTACTGTTGAGTTTTACTGAGCACCGAAGTTCGAGTCAAAAGTTTGTGCACCCGCCCTCTAGTGGCAACAGAAAGGACACAACTAGCTGATAACTGTTTATAGAACGATTCATTTATTACCCAGAAACCATAATCCACTGTTTGACCGGTTCTGACACAAGGAAGAGGCACCACACACACATATATGTTAAACCACATATTATTCATTACGCAGGATAAAGAGAAACTCATCTCTTGACACTCTGCAGAAACATTTGACCTAAAAACAAGTATTTTATCTTAAATCATTAAATATCGTTTGGTACAGTTCTATTTACAGTACTTTGGCAAACAAATTTAATTTTCTTTATGGTGTCCTTGTCATAGAATACTATACATTTAAGTACTAATTATAATTAACTACATGTATTTAGTAATTGGTTTGGTCTAGCATGTAATTATGCAAAATTAACTGCTATTTTAATAGTAAGTAAATGTAATATGTGCAACAAGGACACCTTAATATAAAGAAAACATTACCTTTGGCAAATAGAGAAAATATTTATATTCATAGTATACATTATAAAAACATTTAATTCAAATTTTTATTATTATTTAATATTTGCCTTTACACACTCTACAATATGCAATTTAATTTTGTCATCATCATAATAATAATAATAATAAAAACGTATTTTCTAATAAAAGAAAAAATAAATTGTATTACTGGATACCATCGTGTGATCTTTAATTTGCATGTTTCTCTAGCTGGAATCTTTTCTCGATTCAGATCTATTTTCTACCTCCTCTTCATCATCCTCCTCTTCCCCATCCTCTCCATCACCTCCATCTTCCTCTTCCTCCATCTCAACCCCGTCCATGGTTTTCTGCAGCTGTCGCTGGATTCTCCTCAGCTCCTGCAGTCCGTCCTGCAGCTCCTTGCAAACCTCTCGGATCTTGGGCATAAACTCGGTCTTGGCGCCCTTGCGCAGCTCCAGCGAGCCCTTGGCGAGGAAGAAGACGTCGAGGGCGAGGAAGAGGCCCGACATGACGCCGGTGGTGACACTGATGACCTGCGCGGCTTTGGCGGCTCCTCCGGCCACGCTGAGCACCTGGACGGTGTTGATAAGGTTCTCCGTGTTCACCAGCAGCGCTTTCCCGGCCCGGCCGCCCTCCTTCAGAACGTGCTTCACGTTCTGGTTCAGAGCCCGTTTGGAGATGCTGTCCACGTACTGCTCGAAGTTCCACTCCTCCAGAGTCTCCATCCCGGCCTACAGCGCGCAAAGCGGTCACGGGAGAGTCAGACGACAAGATATTTAGCATGAACATGCTTCCAGATGACAAATCCCTTCACAGACAGACTACTAACTCATGGTATCGTGAAAGCAATCAATCTGTATTATTTTTTAAATAACCATTTAACATGACTGTAGTAAAAACTGCATTACCCACTATTCTGCAAACAAACCTCCACTTATCAGAGAACTGCGAAGCAAATCTCCCTATGCTCTCCAAATACTTGAGCATTTCTATATACTTCAGTGGTTTGCAGATGTAACGTCTTTTTAACTGTTCCATCATTCAATTAAAACAATAAAAGAAAAATCTAACATATGAAAATAAATGCAAAAGACAAAACCAAGCACCAAAATCACACGGAAAAAGGAAATAAATAAATACTATTATAGTATATCAAAGATTAGAACATATATTATTATAACTAATTTACACTAGAAGTATTTAAGCTACTTTGAAAATAAACTATAAGAAAACACTTACAAAATGAACACTTACATACATAAATGACAAAACTAAAAACAACTCATTTAAAATGTTTAAGACCAAAAGGCACTACAGACGAAAAATAGACAGTTTTGGCTAAATCTGGTGTATTTTACATATTCTATGTATTATTAATGTGCATTGTCCTTGATTAAAGAAATAAATACATTTACAAAAGCAAGTCAAATTGCCACACAGAACATACTGTTAAACATTAGTATAAAGTAAAAGCATATTAATGATGGAAAAAATTATAAGCTAAAAAAAGACAGAATATAGTATTAAATCAACAAATAAATACATTTGTCTCACCTGTAGGAATTCCAGGCATTCTTTAATATCTTTGATTTCCTGCTGATAGTCTTGGATCATCTTTTCCACCTTCTTCCTGTCCGTGTTGGAGTGAACCGTGTCGGTGATGTTAGCGGAAGCTGAAGTCACGCCGCCCGCGGTCGCGACCCCAATGCCCACCGCTGTGACGATGAGGGACGTCCCGAATGTGAAGGGCGCCAGAACCAGGCCAGTGATGGTGGTGATGCTGCCGGCGACGCTGGCCACCCCCCCGCCCACGCTCGCCGTCACCGTTTTCTTGTGGAAGCTGTCGGCGGCGTCCGCTAACGCCAGTAGCTCGTGGATGCGCAGCTGCAGCGATGGCTCGCGCTGAGACAGCAGGTGGACAAATAACTTGGCAGCCATGAAAACGCGGTTAGCAGCGGCTTCGATTGCTCTGAGAGACAATACAAGAGAGCTATTTTAATAAACACTGTGACCAACAAATTGGGGATCTGCTAGAGACTAATCAACCTTGACTGTAAACTATCAGGGTTCCCTATCATTCAATGAGTTAGGATAACATTGAAAAAAACCTCCAGGTGACTGCAACCCTCTTCAGGGATGGCAGGGAAACAAAGACTTCCATGGAAAATACACATACAGGATCCACTCAGGTCACTACATATGGTACCCAGTTCTCTACCGGTTCTCACAGGTTCGTCCTGAAGCTGGAACTCTTAAAAACAGCTCACTTTCATTCTACATCCTTCTAAACACTTCTAATAGAAGGAGTTTTGTTCTCTGCGGGTCACTAGGTCTCTAGGTACCCGAATATTTTACTGCTGTGAAAGCGGACCAAGGAGCAAATTTCTTCTTCATACTCTCTCACTCGCAAATTGAGGCACGGCGAGCAGCCATTCGGACAAAATGGGTTTACTCACGTCCTGGCTATTGGCTGTCATAAGTTGGATTCTAAACATAATTTCAACAAGGCTACTCGTTTAACTCTGCATGCAGAGCACCTCACTTAGAGGTATTCTGTCTCGGACAACAATGCTCTCGTTCTCCAACAGAAGTGCAAACACTGCTTGAAAAATGTGGGGTGGATATAGTGCCGCCAGCGAAGAGTGAGTCGGTTTGTGGGTTCAGAGCCCAGACATTTGTCAGTCTTTCTGGAAACAACTCTGCTTAAATATGGGCATGAGTTACACTGAAACAATCCCTGACCAATCAGCAAATGAAGGAGACCTTCAAATCCAGGACGACACACCCCTTGAAGGTCTTTTAGAGGCCACCTTTGGCTCAAAGCCTTTATCCCATTCGAAGCTTCGCTCCTTGGTCAGCTTCCTGTTAAAGTAAACCAACGCTGTATAAAGGCTGTATCAGAGTACCAAGCCTATAATGGTCAGTCATAAGACTGGTGTTCTAGATGAAGTTTGGACCTGATACTGTGTGTCATGTCCCACTTACTAACCTTTTTGCAGGAGCTGCTGGATAAGGGCTGGTACCACTTTAAAGTACCACTCCATCCCCTTGGGCAAAGCTGGTTATATTGCTTACTAGCTCGAGGTACAATGTGCTCATGTTCTTATTAGTGCTCCAAGACTGGGCTTGCAGAGCAGGATGCCCTGTATCTGATCATGGTGTGCATGATTTCACAAAGTACAAGGTGTACCTGGATCAACATTCTAGTTGTTCCTGGAACAACATTCCAATCAACCAGTTAGATTTGAGGAATCTTTTTTCAGGAAATATTTGTTTTAAGACTATGATCAGGGTTCTACCCCCTTGTTAATCCGCTATCATTTCCCACTGATTGCTAGGAATATATTTTGGGTGGGTTTACGTTTAGGGTTAGGGGTAGGGATTAGGATAAGTCTATTTTTGGACAGTAAAAGTGTTGATGCGGGATCATGCCTTACTTGGCAAACTCACGGCAACCCTCTGCTCACAAGTGATTGGATGCATTCCCCTTATCTCAGGGAATCAAAGTTACATCAGTAATCGTAATATCAAAGAAAATATATTGCACTATATATAACACTAAGAAGGGTCTTTTAAGGAAAATGCAATGTAAAAATAATCTTTCTCACCGTTCTCCATCTTCCTCATTAAACTGTTTTGACTCATTCCATTCACTCCAACCTGAGAAATAAAACAAAAACCTATCTCTGTAAAATGAAATACAAAAGCACATTTGATATCACACAAGCTTAAAACATACCTTCCACTGTTGTCCACCAGGCCAGCAGACCATCTTCATCCTGCGAATGTCAGACACAACTCAAGTTTTCTGCCAGCTAACAGAGTATTTGCATCTAAAAATGTGTGAATTACTAGCAACCGGGTGCTAAAGTGATATGTTAACACACGTCTTCATTGTCCAGAGGATTTCCTTCCCTGGACCTGACGACATCAGTTTCTGCTGTCTGAACCTCAGAGCTTATCTGTAAATACAAGCAAACACGCTATAATGAGTGACCCCTGATTCTCCATGCTCTACGTTTTCAACAAAAAGCTTTGCAATA
>NC_056705.1:6322802-6480302 GCF_018831695.1 Puntigrus tetrazona
TTATCCAGAAAGGATCTCTTTTTATTTAATTTAATTAATTTGATTTTATTTTATTTAGCGTAAATTGTAAAATACTGTCAAGAGACATAACAATCTCATATAAAACCTCAGAATATAGAATATAGAAAACAGCTTTTAAAGATGTGTATTATAATTAAAATCTACAGATGAAAATAGCTGAAGTGCAATAAAATAAACAATTAAATGTCTGAAATGTACCAGTGCATGACAAAAAACTATGGCCCGTGGTATCGATCACAACAGAGTTTTTATTTTTTAAGATAACATTCGTACTAACCGAAGAAGCTATTATTTGTTCAGTTAAACAGAAGAAGCTCCAGACCTGCTTGTGCTGAGGTTCCTGGCTCTCTGCTGCCTCTCCTGTCCTGACAGGTGTGTCCTACAGCAGAGACACCAAGTCAAAGACATGTACACACTCTCAAACATCGGCACGTCTTACTTTCACAAAACCGCAACTTTAACACTAGATTTGGATTTTCAGAAAGAAAACCGGATCTTTAAGGACTAACAAGGTTGACCTGATTGAACAGCAATAAAATAAATACAAGCCAAAACCACGCGGCCTAGAATAATAAATGATGACACAAACAAAAAGCCTCACCTGTTTGCCATCGTTATTAACTGAAGCTGTGGGTATGGACGAGCTCTGCGGCACGGAAACATCATCAACACTACTGCTAATGACATTTATGACACTTTCAAGTCATTTTACGATACATTTTTGTTTGCATTTTCTTAAAAAAAAAAAGAAAGCTACTGTGTTATGATCTGCCTGGAGTTTGAGGGATTATTGACTAATGCACATCAACTGAAAATTCAATGCGCATTGGACATAACTTTTAATAAAAGGATGATTAGAGCATTCTGGGGTGGATAATTATTTATTAAGCTTCCTTTTAATAGAGGTTTGAATTCACACGCTTTCGGATCTCCAACCAAAACGCCCTTTCAGGTGAACGTTACCTGTGAAGATGACTTAAAGGGATGGAGTTTCTGCATCACACCGATCGTTCCAGACCGTCCTGCTGAACAAAGCACTCAAGCAGTGAAGTGTAATGATGACACTAACAACAGCAAGCCCTTTAATTAAAGAGAGCCTCATTAAAACACAGACCGGTTGGACGGGACGACCTGCTCGGAGGGCGTTCACCTGTCCGTGCTATTGTTTTTTGCGCCTCTGACTTTTTAGCATTCTTAGTGTAAACCGATACGTAACGTGTGTACGCATAACTAACGGCAAAGTGGAAATACCGACTCAAATGAGCAAAACAGACACACCTAAAACACTTCTGTTCACTGATTTAGTTTTTTTGTAACTGTTGGTCACACCACTGATGACGGATACACATTGAGTCTGACCTATCTGCTATGAGAAACACTCAAGACACTAATACCTAACTATTTTTGTCCTGGCGGCCCGGCTGACGCATGTGTAAGCAATGGCTCCTGAATATTAATTACATAAGTTAAGGTTATAATGTAGGACAGGGGTACCCACATTATATAGAGGAACAAAACGGTGTCAAATAAAGGTAACATTAGCCAAATTTAATAATATAGTGCTTCATGTTCAATGAAAACTGTGGCATTTTCAAATGGCAAATTATTTTATGTTGACAGCCAGTTTTAAAGACAAAAAAAGCCTATATGGTAGTTTTATTTGTGTGAAAATGCACAATATTTACGGTGACAACACACTTAACGTGCTATTCAATCGTTTTTGTTAAGAGTACAAACAAACAAAAACGTCACGAGTGCACGTCTTTGATTGGCTGAGCTGCGAGGGCGTGGCTAGCTGACGAATTAACGCGTCCTACGGGGAAGGCTCGGCTCATGAATATTAATTACGTGAGCTAATTAATATTCAGGAGCTAGGAGTCGGTTCTTTCGCCTCAGGCGACGGAATGTACATGAAGTTATAGCGGCACGCGCGTTGAACGGAAATCCCGTTCAATTTGCGAGCAACGCATTCAAAGATTTAAATCACAAACTCGCAAAACTCCCACAGCCGTCGACGTTTCCTCTTTCGGCCTCCCCTTAAAAGATTAGTTTTAACGACACGAAACAAACGGCGCTTACCTCGCTTCTCGTCCTTAAACTATTCTCCAAAAGAAAAGCCGACGGACGAGAACAAAGACAGAACGGTGTTTTAAATCGTTTCAAAGCAAACGAGTTGAGAGCAAGACTTGTCGAAGTCCACCGACTCTTCCTTGAAAACAGCACATGATCGCGGGGCGTGTTTCAACGACACGGTGGTTTTCTTCTAGATCTCGAGAGCTTTGATGTTCCTCACTGCTTTGAGCGGCTGACCCGAGAAGTGGGCACCCGGAGAGCAAAGTGACTGGTTTTAAACTATTTTATTACAGTATACCCATAATCGCATTCTTCGTTACAGCATCGCACAACACGTGAAATAACTTTTTTGGTGCAACAGCTTTAGGGTAGTTAATGTGCAAAACAAGAGCAAGTTAAAAACAGCACTTCATCCAATGAGTAAAAGCAATTCTTGTGGCTCCATCCTCACCTTATGCAAAAAATGATTGAACTGTTGAACCACGAACCACAGCAGAAGTTGTACAATACAAAAGCATTGTGATGTAATTTGTGACTTCATGTCCGTGTTTTGCAATAAATGTGACACAAAAAATAAGAAAACAAAAAAGGCAGATAGAAATAATTTAGAAAACCGTTCTTACTTCATCCAGCAATTATTATGTGAACATTGTGCACAGTTAAAAATGTCAATGTGCGCATTACGTTCCATAGAAAACGGGCAAAGGGCTTTCGTAAAAAATCCAGAAAACTCTTCTAGACTTTGGTCGTAGAGCAATCATGGTTCAAACTGGAAAACATGGCTCTTGCTTCTTTACGGGTCTCTTAAATATGTGTTCTTGTAATAACTGTCATGTTGAATGAAGTTCTTGTTTCCTTCACTAGCGGAGCGCAGTTATGGTTAAATATTGTAAGATGTGTTCACACTGACAGTGATTTGCTGCAAAGCATAACATTGAATACCACTCCCGGTCAATTCGTTGGGCGTTGAAGTACTTGAGCAACAAACCAGCACGTTTACGAATACGACTCATTAAAATATATCACGAGTTGTTCTGTAAATTGAAAATAGGTGTTAGCGACTCAATTACAAACGAATTGCCATTCGAATGATGGTTCAGAAGTCTCTGGATGGATTGCTCGTTTGTTTACGCGAAAACCCGAACCGACCACGAAGTCGGGGTTAAGTCGTAACGCTCGCACCTGCGGCGTTCCGTTTTATGCAAATGAGCAGCGACAGCCAATGGGAGCGCAGGCGGCCGGATCGTTCAGATGTTTCCACTCGCGTCGAGCAGCTGCTCTCGGATGGAGTTGAGCTCCGCCAGACCTTCGTGCAGCTGTTTGGCCAGACTGCGCACCTCCGCCGTCACCTCCTTCTTGCAGCCCTTCTTCACCTCCTTCGAGTCTTTGGTGAAGTACTTGTCTATTCCCTTCTGCAGGCTGGCTAGCTTGGCCAGCGTGTGGTGGATGACCTCTTCGGCTCGATCCACCGGGTCGCTGACCAGGCTGATGGTTTGCAGGGCCCGCCGCACCTCCCAGTCGCCCGTGTAGTAGTTGTTCCGTCGCAGCAGCGGATGAGAGCGCAGTCGGCAAAGGCCTTCGATGACGAATCGCAGACAGCGCTGCATTTCCACCAGCTGGGCCTCGTAGTCCATAATGATGAGCTCAATCTTCTTACGGTCCTGCATTCAAACAGCGGGAAATATTTAAAGCACGTTTAAAATAAATACAAATGTGTATTTGTATGATGCCTCATTACAATAAGCTCCCATTAGTTGAAAAAACAGCAAAACATGTTCGCTCGCTAGTTAATAATGTTAATGCATTAAACTATATATATATATATATATATATATATATATATATATATGATTTAATATTTACTGCACTTTTATTCAGTCAACGTTTAAACATATGCATAAATGTACACATATATATGTCATTAAGACAATGTAGTTGCATAATAATAATAATAATAATATAATAATAATAATAATAATACAGCGATGCCTTGCCTGTTTGGGTTAAATGGGCTTCGTATTTCATGCAGTTTAGCAAGGCATTGTTTTTTAATTTAAATCTGCAGATTTGAATTCAAGGCACATAAGACTTTAAGACCCTAAAGACTAAAACGTAAGCAGTTGCTTTCGTAGACTTCTGGGGGTCCTATTTAAATCTGTGTCGTTTTTTTTTGGTTCACTCCATCACGAAATACGCTCACGGAAAGCTTTTAACTTCTTTTTTTTTTTTTTTTTGTCTCAAGCAATACTGTACGACGTTCACGTTACATGAAACATGAAACACATGAAACAAATCATATTTTTTTTCAAAACCATTTTTCGGAACAAGGGGCCCCCTGGTGTTTCAGGGGCCCTACACAACTTGCCTGTAGTGAGAATTGGTGGAAAAGTTTGTGATTAAAACAAGAACAAATATCTGTTAATAGAGATGGAAAAATCGACTTAATCCAAAGTTAAAGCAGTGTTTTTGAGCGCAGTGCTGCTTTGTACACAGCGTTCCCTTCAAAAAGACGCTGGTTTAAGCTAGTCTTAAAATTATTAATAACCAGCAAAGGACCACCTTAAACCAGCTCAAACCAGCATCTCAGCTTCAAAACACACCTGACCCTGTTTTTTCACCAGGGTTAGAAGGGAAGCTGCTGTTTTTAGTTTTAAAACGGATTTACCCTCACAGTGCATCACGCTTTCCCAGCAAGCGCTAATGCTTCGAGGCCTTCGGGATTGGTCAACACTTTCTTTTTTTGAGAGACGTAAACTTTACACACAGCGCAGTTTTAGAGTTTTCTTGTTACACCTATAACTTACGAAAGAGAGAGAGAATAAACGGTTGGCGTGGCCATACGTACGTGCATGTTGTTGATGGTGTCTGAGATGGTGGCGGAGGCGGCCGTGATGCCGCCCGCTGTAGCTACGCCCAGCCCGATGGCGAGATGATGATGGACGCTCCGAAGGTGACGGGCACCAGCGCCAGCCCCGCGATGGCCGCCGCTCCTCCCACCGCCGTGGTCGTGCCTCCCGTGATGTTCGCGATCTTCGTTCGGTGGTGGAAGCTGCTGAGGTCGTCGGCGATGCCGTATAAGATCAGCACGTGCTGGTAGAGCAGCTCGGCCCGCTCCATGAAGAGCTTCAGGTACACACGGAGACCGCGGTGGACCTTATCAGCCACAGCTTTAAACGATCTGACGGGACACACAGAGAAAAACCAGGAGACTACAGACACTGTAGAGACACTTTCCACTGTGCATTAAATCAAATCTATCCATGTGTGAAGATCACTGATGAAGTCTTACACGGTCTCTTCTTCTTTAGAGCTGATCGTCTCATTGGCAGGTATTTCATCCCAAACTGAAAACATAGACTGAATGTTAAACGGCTCAGATCTGGTGTGTGTGTTGAGTTAATGAATGTTTTAATGAACTCACACTCCACTGTATTCCACCACTCCATCAGACTGTCCGTGTCCTGACAATAAAACACACTCAAAATCACCTCAAGAGAAAGTCAACGCAAATGAAACAATCTACAGACATAATCAATGCTATAAAGCGGGCATGATGAGGAAAGATGATTATTTTGAGCCCGACCGACCCCTTCATCATCCTCTTCCTCCTGCTGCTGCTCTTCCTCTTGAACTCTCAGTCGTTTCATGTCCTTCTGAGCTGACATCCACTCAGCCTTGCACAGAGAAACATAGAAATGATTCACGGCAATAACAATATCTTGCCCGATTATTTAGGCCATATTTTATGTTACATAATCAAATATGTATAGAAATATTGATTTTTTTATCACCAAGGATGCATTAAAGTGACCAAAGGGGACAGGAAATGCATTACTAAAGATCCAAAAGATTTCTATTTTTACATTCAATAATACTAAATGTCTCTTGAGCAGCGAATCAGTGGATTAGAATGATTACTTAAAGATCATATGAGTACTGATGCTGAAAATTCAGCGCTTCGTCACATAAATAAATTAGAGTTTAACAGATGTTCACATAGAAAACAGCTTTTTTAAATTAAAATACTATTTAATATTTTTTTCGGTCAAATAAATGAAGTCCAATTGAGCAAAAGACACTTCTTTAAAAGGTTTGAAATGGTGACGCATGTAAAAATGATCAAGGATGTGTACTTTAGCAGCATCAGACAGGTAGAAGTCTCCAGACGTGGCTCCCGGGGGATCCAGAAACTCTTCAGGAAACTCCATGTCTTTACTCTGAGAAAAGCAAACAGATGGATTATATGAGATGAAGATCGTGGATCGATTGTGGATTAAGACGAGTACGCAGTTACCTTTGACCCTCTGCGGAGCGTGTCGGTCTCTTTCTGTGGTTTATTGTCCTGCGTGAGAGGAACCTTCAGCGTCAGACGAGTTTGAGTGAACCGCAGGAAATCATGAGTGAAACCATAAAAGTTACCGGGGTGTATTCCTCCGCCGGCTCCGCGTCTCCAGCCTTGAACAGATCTGCTCCCTTCTGAGGGAACTCGGCATCTTCAGAGCTCTGGAGACATCCGTAACCGTACGGTCAGAAATGTGACGTTCAACGCGTGAGTTCAGAAGAAGTCAAGCCCTCACCTTTGAGTCTCGATGGGACAGCGGCGGCACTTTCAGGAGAGGAGGCTTCTTCAGCTGCAACACAAACGACATCCAGATGGGATTATACATGGACTACGATGAAAGAAACGTCTAAAAGCAGTGAATGGCAGGTTTGTTCACCTCTGAAGCGTCATGATCTTTGCTCTGCTTGATCTCAGGCTCTTCCATACCCTACAAAACACACACAGGTGCTCTTTTAAGCCAAAAATATCAATTACTGCTATCGTAGATCAATTAATATTCAATAAATGGTCGGGAATGTTTGAAATAAAGCAATGTGCAAACTAGAGCTGTGTTTATTGTGGACTGTACTATTGTAACCTGAAATAAAAAAATGGTTAAATTAACTAAAATAGAAAAGAAAAAGATTATTTAAATCAAGGCAATGTTTAAATTTCATTGAATTTAACTTGAAGGGCTAAATTAACTTAAACTGAAATAAAATGAATAAAAAAGATATTACTTTATAGTATTATAAAATGTGACTAATATTAAATAGTATCTACTATTATATACAAAAAAGCTAATAAAACACATACAATTGTTAACTTTAATTGAAATTGAAATGAAAAATCTGAGATAAAAATGAATCGAAATATTAAACTACATTAAAATCTGTTATACTATGTTATAAAATTAGTTTAATATTAATTAATATTTAATATTATATTTAAAATAACTAATAAAATTCAACAAAATCACTAAAACGACCAAAAATAAAATATGAAAATTAATTTGAAATTAGTATAAATAAAAAAATGATATAAACGACAAAAATAAAATTACTATAAAATTTAAATAAAAATGTAAAATAATCTCCTGAGTTTGATGACTTACCTTTGAATGCCGGCGATGAATGCGAGGGACTTTAAACTTCAGGGATTTCTTCTGAGCAAACAGTGAAGAAATGGAATTAAAACGCAATTAAAATCCCCCCAGAGATGATAAGCGGTTTCGAAGACTCACCGGCCGGCAGTCTGTCATCTCCGGATGTTTCTCGTAGCCGTCTGCCGCTGTGAAGAGATCCGGCTCCAGATCAGACGCCTGAAAACAAACACACACCGATGAAGTCTCAACTGTGTTCTTTTCAGTATGTTTCTTCATTAGCGCCGGTTCTTACCTTCGAATCCCACGGAGCAGGCTCCATAAAACCATTATATGAATATGAACTCTAGAAAAGACAGTCATGTGAGCAATAATCACTTCTGAAGGGAGCGGAATATGAGACGCTGTGAGAAAGAGACTGAACCTGCAGGAGGTCGGGTGAAAAACTCGTGAGGAAAGGGTCTTCCTGAAAACACACAGAGAGGACATGAGTGAAGAGACGGAGGAATCAGAGCCATGCTCTCGTGAAGACTCACGTCTGCTGTACCTTCATCTCTGGAGCTCTGAAAGCCTTCGGATCGTCAAACCCCTCGTCATCCTACAAACACAGTCAACGTTACACACACACACACACACACACACAGACACAGACACAGACACAGACACACACACACACAGCCGAGGATCTCACAAACCTTCAGGTCTGGACGAGGACTGAATCCATAAGCTCCCTTCAGCTCAGAGTCAGCAGTCTCCTGAAAAACATATACATATACACATATATATATACATACATATATATATATATATATATATATATATATATATAATAAATGAAAAATAAACAATAAAAATAAACATCTACAACACAGTTTTTAATTTTAAATATTTTTTTGCTGAAATTTTATATTTTTTTGTTTTCAACACATGCATTCATAGTTTAACTAACAAAAAACCCACTGAAAACAAACAAGAACAAATTTTGTAAAAATGAACAGAATTCCTACAAATTCCTATAAACATTTAATAAAATAAAACTATATAAATTCCCTAAAAAATAGCACTGCCGCATCTTTTACACTAAATTGAAATTAAACAAAATGTAAAAAATAAATTAAAAAATCTAGTAAATATTGTTTTGTAGATGATCGTACCTTAAGAAGGTTTGGTATCTCCTCCTTTGACTCGTGATTAGTCTTGTCCGCCTGTTAGCAAACACACCAGAAGAAGAAGAACGACTGATTATATATACACATGATATAATATAGAGACACACACAGAGATGTTCTGAGATCAGGACTCACTCGAGATAAACCGATGACAAACCCTCTCTGTGGAACAAACTTCACCCGCACTTTCTTTTTGGCTTTCTGTTAAAAACATCAGAATAAAACTAACAGCGAGTAAAGTAACGCATTCATGAAAATCTGAGAAAGCAGCAGGATGTGGACCTGTCCTTCGGCGCTTCCCTCCGTCTCCTCGTCACTCAGGTGTGTGTCCGTGTCTGGGATCTACACAACATGATGTGTGTGTGAGTCTCAGAGGAGTGATACTTGATTCATTGATTCAGTGCTGAACCGTCACACGCTGAGGACATCTGCTGGACATCTGCTGTATATGAGTGTGTGTGTGTGTGTGTGTGTGTGTGTGTGTTATATGAGTGAGTGTGTGTGTGTGTGTGTGTGTGTGTGTGTGTGTGTGTGTTTCACCTGATGACTGAGTGGGACCGAAGCGCTCAGATCCTCGTCTCCCTCCAGAAAGGGATCTTTGGAGGACAACTGAAAACAACGCACACACCGTTTTGAACATATTTTAAGATTCAAACACAAATAATCTTGAATAAAATCAAGTGTCTTTTATTTCTGTTCTTTCTCTGCACTAAAAGGATCAGTGGAAACACCTTGGACTGGATCAGAGGAGGACCACTCATGGATTTCAGACCCACTGTAGACATATCCTGAAGAAACCAGCAGACAAGCACATACTTTATTTAAAAAAATGCAATTTTGTTGTGTGTTCTTGTCATTTTATCCATTTAAAATATGCTTTAGTTTTTTTTTTTTTAATTTAGTTCTAGTTATTCAGTATTTCCAGCCTTTGCAACTGGCTGAAAAAAAAAAATTATATATATATATGTGTGTGTGTGTGTATGCGAGTTAAATATATGATTATTGTAGCTGTTTATTTAATGTTTGCTTGTTTGTATTTTAGAAAACATTAATAATATGTAACAAAAATGTTTTTTGTGATTTTTATTTTTTGTTAAACACTGATAACAGCGGAGTAAACTAGTGTTAAATGATCCTGTCTAAACATTTTACTACTGGTTTCCTGTTGGTTTATGGATTCATAATGCAGGCTTTAAATTGAAAGCATGATATTTCCCATAAACATGCAAAAGCAGAATAAAACGATCACCTTCGACGGTCTCTGAGGCTTGGATTTCTGCAGCTGCTTCTAAAAACATGAACAAGAATAAGATCAAATAAAACAGTACTGGTGATCATAAAAATCCCAGCATATGTTTATAAATATCGTGTGTCGTCTCACCTGATCTTCTGTGGTCTTCTCGAGGTCTGAGTGTTTCGACAGCGGCGTTAAATCATCCTGATATGAGAAAGAAACGGGTTCAAAGGTTGCTCATCTCCAACATCAATAAACAGATTATTATTAAAGTACAAACCTTATGGTCTGGAGAGAGTTTAACTGAAGCTTCAGCCGATTTCACCTGAAAAATACAAAAACAAACGAAGATCATTCATTGTTTTATGAAATAAATATTATCTTTATTATTATTTTTTTTTATTCAATTAAAGTACAAAACATCTAGATGTTAATGTTGATGTTTTACCTTCGAGCCTCTGCGGTGTGTAATAAACTTGGGTTTTGAAGATTTCTTCTGTCAAGAGAAAGAAAAAACCCAATCTGTTATGAAACGCAGGAATCTGAAGTCACTGAATCGATCTTGATTCACAAACAAAGAGCTTCTTACAGGTTTATACTCCACAGCTTCATTCTGTTCTTCTTCTTCTGGAGTGAAAGACTGGTCCGTGCCATCAAAGAGCTTGAACACCACACACACAAAACATCACTCACAAACGCTCTTTCATATGATCATCATAATTTGGAGTTTATTCCTGGAGAAGTCTGACCTTTGACCCTCGTCTCGGACCATTTGTGTTCGTCTCGGAGCTCTTCGGTTCTTCTCCAGTTTTATCCTGAGGTCACAGATACTGTTGTTTATTACAGTACAGACACTGCACTTTGCATGTTTGTTTCCCAGTTTCAGGTTCGTGTCTCAAGTGTGTAATTAGTCGGAGAAAGGCAAATAAATCAGACAAAATACACATTGATTATTAAAAACTCACACTTTATAAGGTCTGTTTTTTTTCTGCCACAAAATAAGGAATAAAAACTAACAGCATATTTGTATCTTCCAAAAGTGAGATTATATCAAATAACTAGTTGTAATAATTAATAATTATTCAAACTTTTAATTTGCAATTATGAGAATTTTTTTTTAACTGATTCAGTTGCCTTTTTTCTTGGGCAGAGAAAATAAGAAATCAAAATGTTTTTATCTGCCTAAAGTGCGTTGATATTTTGTTATAATTATTAATAATCCATCCATCCATTTACTATCGCTTATCCGGGGCTGTGTCACGGTGGAAACAGTGTAAGCAGGGATGCCCATACTTCCCTCTCCCTAGACACTTCCTCCAGCTCTTCCGGGGGAACACCGAGGCACTCCCAAGCCAGCTGAGAGACATAGTCCCCCCAGCGTGTCCTAGGTCTTTCCTGGGCCTCCTCCCAGTGGGACATGCCCGGAACACCTTCATTGGGAGGCGTCCGGAACGGATGCCCGAGCCACCTCAGCTGGCCTCTCTCGATGTGGAGGAGCAGCGGGTATACTCCAAGCTCCTTCCGAGTGACTGAACTCCTCACCCTATCTCTATGGGAGCGCCCAGCCACCCTACGGAGGAAACTCATTTTGGCCGCTTGTACCCAGGATCTCATCCTTTCGGTCATGACCCAAAGCTCAAGAGTAGGAACGAAGATCGACCGGTAAATCGAGAGCTTCGCCTTGCGGCTCAGCTCCTTCTTCACCATGACAGACCAGTGCAGCGACCACATTACTGCAGAAGCTGCACCGATCCATCTGTCGATCTCTCGTTCCATCCTCCCCTCACTTGTGAACAAGACCCCAAGACACTTAAACTCCTCCACCTGAGGCAGGAACTCCCCACCAACCTGACTTAGAGGTGCTGATTTTCATCCCAGCCGCTTCACACTCAGCTGCAAACCGCTCCAGCGCACACTGTAGGTCTTGGTAGGTCAGCAAAAAGCAGAGAAGCTATCCTGTGGTCACCAAACCGGACCCCCTCAGGCCCCCGGCTGCGCCTAGAAATCCTGTCCATAAAAATAATGAACAGGACCGGTGACAAAGGGCAGCCCTGTCGGAGTCCAACATGCACTGGGAACAAGTCTGACTTAATGCCGGCAATGCGAACCAAGCTCCTGCTCTGCCTCTGCTCCCTCATTGGAAGACGCGCTGGCGGGATTGAGGAGATCCTCCACCGCCCGACAATATCCCCAGTCGAGGTCAGCAGGTTCCCACCAGCACTGTATACGGTGTTGGCAGGGCACTGCTTCCCTTTTCTGAGGTGTCAGACGGTTTGCCAGAACCTCTTTGAGGCTGTCCGATAGTCCTTTTCCATGGTCTCCCCGAACTCCTCCCAGACCCAAGTTTTTGCCTGCACAACAACCCGGGCAACGGTTCGCTTGTCAGATGCCTCAGGAGTCCCACGAGCCAACCAGGCCCGATAGGACTCCTTCTTCAGCTTGACAGCATCCCTTACTTCCGGTGTCCACCATCGGGTTCAGAGGTTGCCGCCACGACATGCACCGGAGACTTTGCGCCCACAGCTCCGGACGGCCACATCGACCACTCGGACTCAATGTCTCCAGCCTCCTTCGGGATCCTGTCAAAGTTCTGCCAGACGCGGGAGTTGAAGATCTCCCTAACAGGGGTCTCTGCCAAATGTTCCCAACAGACCCTCACGGTACATTTGGGCCTGCCAAGTCTGTCTGGCCTCCTCCCCCGCCAACGGATCTAACTCACCACCAGGTGGTGATCAGTTGACAGCTCCGCCCCTCTCTTCACCCGAGTGTCCAAGACATACGGTCGGAGATCAGATGATACAACCACAAAGTCGATCATCGACCTCCGCCCTAGAGTGTCCTGATGCCACATGTACTGGTGAACACCCTTATGCTTGAACATCGTGTTCGTTATGGACAGACCGTGACTAGCACAGAACACCACTCGGGTTTAGATCGGGGGGGTGTTCCTCCCAATCACGCACCTCCAGGTGTCGCTAGCATCACCATCATGAGCGTTGAAGTCCCCCAGCAGGACGATAGAGTCCCTGGTTGGAGAACTTTCCAGCACCCCTCCCAAGGACTCCAAGAAGGTTGGGTAGTCTACATTGCCATTCGGGCCCGTAGGCACAAATGACAGTGAGAGTCCTCCCCCCAACCCGGAGTCGCAGGGAGTAAACCGACACATGGTGGCTAAGCTGGGTGGCTATGAGCAAGCCCACACCAGGCCGCCGCCTCTCACTGCGGGCAACACCAGAGTAGTGAAGAGTCCCTTTCGAGGAGATGGGTTCCAGAGCCCAAGCTGCGCGTGGAGGTGAGCCTGACTATCTCTAGCCGGTACCTCTCTACCTCCTGTAACAACTCAGACTCCTTCCCCCCCAGAGTTCCATGTCCCTAAAACCAGATTTTGTGTCCAGGGGTTGGGTTGCCGAGGTCCCCGCCTTCGACTGCCGCCCAAATCACAATGCACCAGACCTTACGGTCCCTCCTGCAGGTGATGGGTCCACGGGATGATGGCCCCATGCCGCTGTTTCGGGCTGAGCCCGGCCGGGTCCCGTGGGGCATGACCCGGCAACAAAGTGCTCGCATGCCGGCCCCAGCCCCAGGCCTGGCTCCATGGCGGGGCCCCGACTGCGCCCGAACCGGGTGACGTCGCGAGTCTTATTAATATCATTGTCCATAAGGGGTGGGGTACTCAAACTTATTAATAATTATCTGTATAATTAAAATTAAGTCAAACCTTTCACTTAAGAATATTATAAATGTGATAAAATGCATAATTTGTCAGATTTAGCTGCCTTTTTCTTTCTTTTCGGGAGGCACAGAAAAAATCCTCTATAAGTTAAGAGATATAAATATTTCATATTTTTCTGTGTGTTTCTGTGTTGAAGGTGTTCTCTCACCTTGGAGCTCCTCCTGATCAGCAGCGACTGTCTCAATTTTCTTCCCAGGGTCTGAAAGATCAGCAGAGACACAAACACTCGTGAAGAAGAAGACAGAGCGTGTGAACCGGGCTGATTTCTCTGATTCACGTCGTACCTGCTTCCTGTCCTTCTTCAGCGTCCCATCAGAAGCGTCTGACACCTGACAGAGCAACCAAACTGATTTTAATAATCTCTCTGTGCTTCTAGACTTCAGCAAACGCATGCATTGAGGAAGAAACATGTCAGCCTTTTAACTACTGTTTTGCTGTGAAATTATTTATACATCAGTGTTTATTTCAAATTATTTATATACTATTATAGTTTTTATAGATTGTGTCAATATTTTCATTTTCAATAATGTAATTATTAAATTATTTATTATTATTATTATTATTATTATTATTATTATTATTATTTTTATTATTACCCATCAAATTAATTTGGTCTTTTTTTTTTTGTTGCATAAAATCTTTTTTTTTCTTTCTTTGTTTTACTGCAGTCACAAATGTGTATTGCTTTAATTAAAATAACAGTAACTGAATAAAACAGTATACAATAAAACTCTATAGACTAATACAACCATATAGATTAATAAATATGCAAAAACATGCAAAAAACCCCAACTTTAAATACTTTAACTAAAATAAATAAATTTAAAACATTTAAAAAAAAAAAAAAAAATAATAATAATAATAATAATAATAACAGCACATTAATGATAGTAAAAAAACATTTAAGTTTATTCCCGTCTTGAACTGTTTTTTGTTATCAGCACCTGCAGGTATGAGTCCCTGCGGAGCCTGATCTTCCCGGCCTGTAACACACACACAAGACACTTGTCATCTAGTGCTGTATCTAAGGGCACTTATTTGAATGCCTTGTGAGAACGTGATCACAGAAATCATCTGATGAAGTGTTTTTAATGTGTAACTGAAATAGCGCCGCTTTCATATGAAGCGTCTCGACTGTGTTTGTGAGGAACTCACCGGTTTCGGCTCTGAAGACAGCTCCGGACTCCAGTCCTCCACACACCTTTCCTGTAAAGCACGTTTGAAGCACGAGGCGGATTTGTTTTTACAAATCAAACATACCACACCAACTAACATCAGTCATCAGTCTAACATCTTACACTCTCCTTTAGCTCTTAAAAACTCTTCCTCAAAGTCAAATTCAACATGCCTGCAGAATTCTGCGTTTTTTTTTTTTTTTATAGAAATGCCTCATGGACAATCTTTACAAATTTGCATTCCAAGAATGCTTAAAAGAAAAAATAAAGGAAAAGAAAATGATAATGATGAAAGAATGAAAAAAACGCACCTGACCGATGAGAAGGACGTCCTCAAACACCTCCAGGTCTCTCTCGGGCTCCGACGGGATCTGATCACACACACACACACACACACACACACACACACACACACACACACACACACAGTCACACACACACACCAGAAATCGCTGTGGATTGTGAAAACTGTTTTTTTGGTCCACAAGCACATAGTTTGATTTTTAAAAAGTGGACCAAATGATTGAAATATTAAAAACATTATACAACAAACGTCTTTTTGGAATAATGTGTACAGCTAGATTATAAATAAAAGAATAAATGAATAAATAAATAAATAAATAAAGCAACTGAACATTTTATGTTGCTTCTACTACATTTTTTTTAAAATTAATTCTGGCATTTATGCATAAAATTAAATAAGACATGAAGGGTAGCATATAATAACAAAACTTTAATATTGTTTTGTACAATAGTTGATTAAAAAAAAAAATGTTATTATCAAATGACATTCACCTTATTATTATTATTTCAATAATATAAAAAAATAAATGCACATAATTAGTTGTATTAATTATTATTTTAGGTATGTATTCATAAATAAATTTTTACTTGGTCCTCATGTGTTTCTCTCTGTTCTACACCTTTAAGTTTATACAAAAATAGCAAAATCATACACTTAAAAAGTCATTTTGTTTTGTGTAAATATAAGTTATATTGTACTGTACTGTACTGTATATTTGGATATTGTAACAATAATAATAAAAAAAAAAAAAGCGAGAGAAACATGAAAGAACGAATGTGTCTGGATCTGATCTGATCTCCAGCAGAAGAACGAGTGGCAGCACTAAACTGAATATTATCATCAAATAACATCTGTTCAACTCCTTGAGAAAGACACGCAGAAAATGAAAGGCATAAAAGGGAGTCTGAAGGAAGCGTACAGTACCTGAGAGAGAGCAGGCGGCTGCTGGAGGCTCCTCGGGGCTTTACTGCGAGGAGCAGCTTTTGGCGGACGTCTCCTGAACATCTACAAGAAGAAGAAGAAACAAAAGAGTCTCATACAGACCTGAACACCCCAAGAAATCATCAGACTCCCTTTCTGTGTGGAAGTCTGGGACACATTTATAATAAGCATGTAATTGGACAAAAAGCTATATGCATAATAAATAAATAAATTCTCATTAAAAATTAAATAAATAAATAAATAATAATATATATTTATTTATTTTGCATTATTTTATAAATCACCTTATTTTAGCCAAGGCAACATTTATCATTTTTAATTACTTTAAATTAAAGTGCTAAAAAATTATTTAATGAATGGATAAATAAATAAATGAATAAAGTAAATAAAAAAACACAGTAAAATTGAATAAAACTACAACTACAAAAACTAATTCAAAATGCGATTATAGGGTGAATCCAGAACAATATAGCAATTTTTCTTCAATCGATTGCAAAAAGTGCTCCAACTGATCTGAATCTATCTTAACAGGATGTTAGTGATACTTGTTTGTGTATAAATCCTAAATTATTTCATCTTTAGAGTATATCGATGAACTCAAAGCTACAAATATGAACTAAAATCACTTGGTCTTCACTACGAAGACAATCTTATTTAGTTCTAACTGCGAAGGTGTTCTTCACCAGGTCTCCGTTCGAGGTGCTTGAGGACAGAGCGGTCTCTCGAACGACTCCATTTTGCAAAGCATCATGGGAAACACGGGTGCGGTGTTCTGAATCTTGACCGTTGCTCTTCTGTTCTTCGCTCTGAGGGTCAAACAGAGGATCGAACGTCTGGACGGCAGGGACGTGGGACGAAACCAACGGAGAGCTGGACAGAGTCTCGAAGAAACCGTTGCTTTTAGCGGACGTTTGTCGGAAAACGCTGTCAGGATCGGACGGTGACGCTACGGTGGGCGTGGCTGGGAATTTCTTCTGTCTGGATAGGATGAATTCCAGGAGAGGGTCCCTCTGATTGGCCGAGGAGGAGGCTTCTGTGTTCTGATTGGCCGAGCCGCTGCGTGCCGTCTCTTTGAAAGGCTGGAAAATGTCGTTCTCTTCGCCCCAAGCGCCTGACGCTGTCGAGGTCTGAAACGCACCGGCCGCGTCGTCTTTATAAAACTCCGGCGGAGGAAACAGGAGCCAGTCCGGAGCCGGGAACGGATCTGCAGGCGTTTCGGTTAAACTCTTCACGTCGTTCTCCCCGACGACCGGTGTCACGTCACGGTCCTGAAAACACAAGCGAACCGCATGAATATAATGAGCTGAGATCTGAAACACAAGCTCATTGTGTTCATGACAATCAGAAATACAGACTATTCTACTGGATGCAAGGAGACAAACATCTCGAACGCCTAGGGTCGGTCAGATTCGGTCAACACCGCTGCTGCACTTATTCCATCAAAAATCCAATAAAAACTAAACTATTATTACAATACACAATAGAACATACTTTAATAATACATTTGTATATCGTTTTCCATTCATAGTTTGGTTTAGTGTGACTTTCGATCAATTTCTCGCATCCTTGCATGGATTAAAAAGCATGTTTTAATGATACCTGAGGGCTGGAAGAGAAAGGATTCCAGGAGCTGATCCCGTTCTGGAGGAGAGGAGCAAGAAAATCAGTTTAGACTGGATGAAAAAATAAAAGAAAAAACATACAAAAGACTGGATGGAAAAAGATTAAAAGTTATTAAAAAGTTACCCTTTGTCTATTTTATATATATATATATATATATATATATATATATATATATATATATATATATATATATATATATATATATATATATATATATATATATATGTATGTATGTATGTATATAGTTTCATTTAATTGTTCTTGATTCTTGATTGTTTTTGTGGTTTATAAGGACTTCTCATAAGATCAATGGTTTTTATACTGTACAAACTGTATGTGTTTTACAGTACAACCCTACACCTAAATCTACCCATCACAAGTAACTATGCATTTTTAGATAAAATAAAATTATAAAAAAAACAATTTAGTATGTTTTTTTAAGCGATTAGAATCACAGGGATATTGTCAGTGTCCTCATTCACCGCCTTCATTCCCCGTCAAATTCAACTTTTATTTGTCACATACACACACATACATGGTACGACATGCAGTGAAATGTTCTTTACAACCGTCCAGCGTCAGAATAGAGAACAAAAAATAAATTAATTAAAAAAATAAAACACACACACACACACTCACTCACTCACTCACACAGACACACACACACAGACACACACACACTCACTCACACAGACACACACACACACACACTCTCACACACACAGACACACACACACACACACACTCACTCACGCAGACACACACAACACTCACTCACACAGACACACACACACAGACACACACTCACACAGACACACACACACACACACTCACTCACTCACACAGACACACACACTCACTCACACACACACACACACACACTCACACAGAGACACACACAGACACTCACACACACACACACAGACACAGACACACACACACACACACACAGACACACACACACACACACACACACACACACTCACACACACACACACACACACACACACACACACACACACACACACACACACACACAGACACAGACACACACACACACACACAGACACACACACACACACTCACACACACACACACACACACTCACACACACACACACAGAGACACAGACACACACACACACACACACTCACACACACACTCACAGAATCTCACCTCCATAATCAGACCTGAGACACCAAACCCTGAATCACCATCCTGTGAAAAAAAAACACACCGAACAAAACAAACCAGAAACTGAGATCCTCTTCATCTATTTGCATCAGCGCTTATCTCTGAAGGTCATTTTCTTAAAAAGAGTTTAGTGACATGTACATAAACCAAACAGTTTTAGCCGCCATTTTCTAAAGGCTTTAACTGAGGGGGTTGTTCTTATGTGTGAAGCATTTTACAAAACCTGTTTTTAATGAGAAAAATAAAACAGAAACCCAACATCTCCAGTCTTTCTTAATGCAATCAATCACTAACTCTACCTCTATAAGTATTTAGGGTCGTGGTGTTTATCGTGTGATCATGAAGAGTTGCAAAAGCAGCAGCGTTTAGCGACGTAAGCATGACGTCGCGCAGAGAGGCAAAATACGTGACGTCAAGGATGACGTACGCAAGCCTGCACACGTGCGCCGGTCCGTGACAACTTTTTTCACTTTAAAGCTCTAATTAAGCTTAATAAAGCCAGACATTATTTTAATGACATCTGAGATCACCACGATGAGATGAATTTCGCTCTAGCCTACAACAAACACGAGTTCTCCCTTTACACGATTAAAGCATGTACGTCGTCAACATCTGCAAAGGTATCAGCTAACATTAAAAGATCAAATACAATCCAACATATTCTGCACGTTTTGTAGAAGATTAAAAAAAATGAACATGCCTTAAAGTAGCATTCGGTTGTTTTGTCTTTAATAACACACATGCAGCTCCATCTTTAGTTCATTTAGCAGGTTCGCTTACACATTTTAATAGCGAGCTTACCATGTGTCCGCGGGGTTTCGAGGAGGCTTTGAGAGAGAAACGTGCGTGAAAAAAGCGCTCACGCTAAAGAGCAAAAGAACAAGCGCCTGATTTTGAGTTCCTTCAGCGCTCACCCCCGAGCGAAACTATGCGAACCTACCTGTCCTGTTCAGCTCAGCTGGGTCATGTGTCACAATCCTGACGACAGACACTCGACGGATCCATTCAGCTGATGACCAACAAAAAAACATGCCGTGTTTTCACGGGGCTCGAGTAAGAAAGGCGTTCAAAAACACCGGGTTGTTTTCGAGCTGAAGGCACCCTGCCACATTGATATTTACCCATCAACAAATTAAGTATAATTAAGTGCCAATCTTTTTCCCTTTATTAGCAGAATCCTCCTGAAGAGACATCTCCGTAAACACGTTTTCACCGGCTCACAAACTATCGTAAAACATGTAGAATCGTACTGTGTTTTGTGGTTTGCATGTGAAAAAATAACAGTGAGTAATGCATATAGGTCACTGATCAGTCAACTTATTCCCTCGTTCATAACAATGTCTATAATCCGACGATTTATAGCTGAAGGTTATTTAATATTTAATAAAAGCATTAGAGGCAACCAATCCGTCATCCTGGTCATTTAGCTCTTTAAATGATGGGAAAAGTGCAAGCAATTGGCAAATATTTCAATATTGAGAATGTTTTTTAGCTCATTTTGATAGAAATTCATAAAGCAGTTTGGGCAATGCGTTTATTTTTTGTTTTAATTTGAAGAGTAAGGTGTTTGTTAAAAAAAGAAAAAAAACATGTTTTTTAGTTTAGGTTTACACTGACGTGAACAAAAAAGAGGAAAAAGCAACATATACATTAGATGTTATTACTAGATATTAATCTGCATTTAAAATGGCTAAAATATATAAATTATGATAATAAACTTTAAATAAAACTAAACACAGAACTAAGCATATCTGATTTTTATAATAGCATAAAATTAGTCGCATTCCTAGAAAACGGTAGCTGTGTAGTTTCTTATGTTTTATGGTTGAGGGGCGGCTGCTGCTGGAAGATCCGTCCCTCAGACTGGACTCTCCATGAGATCCGCTGACCCGAGAAGATCCGGTTCATCTGGAGAAGAGCTGTGGTGACCGAGGTCAGATAGACCGCGGCGTGAAGTGAAGGTCCATCTCACCTTCTTCTCTATGGCCTCCTTCACGGCGAATTGTTTCAGGAATCCGGCTGATCTCATCTCAAATCTCACCAGCTGTATTTTCGCCCTTTTGGCTTACGGAAAAACCACATGCGATTATTTTAAATGATAGTCAAACTAACAGACAGCATGAAAAAACAATGTGGTATGGATATTCTTGACTATTATTTGTAATTAAAATAACATTTTAGTCAAAGAGAGGCTGTTCCAGGAGTTTAATATCCTGCCAATTATTTCACATGTATTTAATCACGGTGTTTATTGATTTTATTAATTGATTGATATCAGTTCATCTGATCAATCAATAATACTACGTATTATTCAGTAATTTGTTAAGATAGCATGATAACATGACCTGAAAATAATGTAGCATTATGAATACAATATTTCAATATCTGAAATTGTGTTCATGGCATAAGATATTTAAGTTGTCTCAAGCGTAAATATGGGGCGAGTCATTTTTAGTGAAAGACGTACATCGTTATTTTTGTGTATTTCTCGACTCACTGCAGAAAGGTAAGGCATGGGGAGGCATCCGTCGTCTCAATCAGTCGGTCTGTGAGCGAACCCGCCGTCTCATTTCCACTGAGCGTTATCCGGCTGCCAGTCGGCCCACTTGACGGACGGCCAGGTCACTGGGCTCTGGTCGACCACAGCCACAGGTTCTTGGACAGGCGATCCAGCCCTGCATTTGATGGAAGAAGGCGTTGAGCTGAGAGGCCGAGCGCCGTTATCGGTAGTCACCGGCGAGGCCAGGTCTATGAACTCGCTCCTGCGGTATCGCGGCGTCGTGCTCAGCTCAGGCTAGTGAAGACGAAATTAAATTTGCCTGCTATGTTATCTCCTGTAAAGATTTAGATGCAATCGCGATTCATTTACAGAAAGTGTCCTCCTGTGATAGCAGTAACCTACGAAACATCTTGCCTTGGTAGCAAAAAAGGGTTTTGTTCCTCACAAAGCCTTGACGTGATGCCACTTCCGGTGTTTCACAGACACACCACACATCCTCTGCGTCCTGGAGCTGGTGTCTTCCGGGAGTCCCAGTTGCTGTAGTCGAAGTTCTGGTCTCGGTAAGACCAGGCGCCAGTCACCCCATCATACAGGCCCGTCCGGAGCTGTGTGTGGTCCTGGAAGCCGAGGGGCGGCGAGGTCTCCCGAATCTACGTATCGGTCCTCCGTCGGCTCTGAACCTTAGCCAGGTCCGCGTGATGCTGCCTGCAGAACCACGGGCCGCTCCAGTTCTTAAGCTTCTTGGATGAGAATGAAGTAGCACGAGTCTTGAGAAGCCCTGTCGTAGACATTCAGACAAGATTTGTTTAGTCTCTGGATCAGATCGGGTATCATGAGGTGGGAGGGCGATGCGGCAAAATAAAGTTTATGAAACAAAATTAACAATGCAAACACTTATAATAATGTGACTTTCAGTTCAATTCAAAAATTGCTTTATTGGCATGATATGAATATAAAGAAGCGATTTTCATTCGGTCACAAACTCACCTAGTAAAAGCACATGAAACATGTTCAGGATCATCTACAGCTTTTCACTGAAATACATTCATAAAACCATCATTAAATGACATTTTTGGTTGGAATATATACATATTAAAAAAGGCATAAATCAGTATTTTCTATTAACTCAAACAGATAGAACATTTTGTGCACTGGACAAAAAAAGTCTGAAATAGAGACTTATATGAAATAATGATAGAAAAGACACCAGGAATGATAAAAAAAGGCATTAATTAATAATAAAACCTTAATGCATGTAATAAAAGGCTTTTCCTCACGATTACATGGGGAAACCATATCAGTTTTAAATCAAGGTTAAATGGTGGAAAAAACAAGTGACAAATAAACAAGAGAAATATAACACAACCAGAAGATTAAACATCGTTCAGCGTTCTCTAAACTGCAGTGCTTTGGAAGTCTGGTTCAGTGTGGAGCAATGAGGCTGATTTCCATTCTGACTTTACTGCGGCAGGAGGATCTTTATTCAAAAAGAGCAGAGCAAATCACTGTAACTGAGCTCATCTGTGAGAAATACAGCTTTCCATGCTTGAAATGCACTTTACTTACACAAACTTTACTCATAGCAAATTCATCTACAGCAGATGCTCCATTTATTTCTGGACCATGTACAAATTCATTCTTTCTGATTTGTTGTATTATTATTAAAACCTTAGCTACTATATTCACACTTAAAACTGTGAAAAGTAATCTGAACAATGCCTGAAAACACTTAGGCACTTACTGTTTCTTTGCACTCTTTATGATCAATGGCGTACTATATTCCTCAAATGTAAACAAAATGATATCCTGGGCGATATTACAATAAAAAACATTAGAACAAAAACAGAATGCTAAAAATGGCTCTGTATAAAACACTCAATATGTGGTTTATTTTAACTTCAACAACCAAACCATGCAGTAATTTTGTCAGCGATCGGAACGAGCAAAATAAATTAACATTTAATTTTTCCTGTTTAATACTCACCTGGCGTTCTACGTGCACTATATTTCCCAGGTGAGGTTTTTCAGTTAATATTTTGAAATGTTATGAAAGTCTAGACATTTATTTCATTTTGAATTACGTCACAGATGCCGCAGCATCTTACAATTAATCCAAAACCCCAAGCGCCAATCTCCGCCATTAGCGTCAGGCCCTGTGAGTTATGGTTATTTTCGCGCTCTGCGATGCCATTTGAATAAGAGTTAAAGTCTGAATGGAAATCAGTCTCAGTGTGTCCATACAGAAATATTTTGCATCTTGAGAAAAACACAAGATTTGCGCGTTACTGACGAGGTTTACTTCATCCGTGCCTCCAGCGAAACACTGAACTGAGCAGGTCACATATGAGTTTACATTAACATAATAAAACTAGCATGAATACCGGTTTCGGAGCATTCATATGTTTAAGGCTGTCAAGTGAGACAGGATGTCTGGATGCTGCAAGAACAGAACTGATTTTAAATCCCATCAGATCACAATTCTTTACAACTTCACTCAAATGATCAAGCTCAAATTTGTAGAATGGGAAAACTTATTTATTCAAGAAAATTGCATTTACTAAACAGATGTTTAAATATAATATATATATATACTTGCATTTTGAAATTAAAGACTTTAGAAGATGTAACAAACTATAAAGACCTCAATGCCAAGTTAAAAACATTTGACTCATTCAGCAGATGGGGCTATAAAGCTATAAAGTCTGGATTTTGGGCCGGACATGCAAGTATTTGTATGTATGTATTATGTAAATGTATGTATGTGTTTTATTTATTCATTTTATTTTATTACAAATATTTTAACCACAAAAGAAAGGTTGTTTTTAAGTGTATAAGCTTTATTTTCAGAGATTTTCTAATGCAATTTCACAAGCGATTACAAAGGAAACTAATTGTAGGGTTTTACTAATTTTAATTATGATAATTACAATTGTCATTTTGAATCAGTTCTCAATTCAAGTTTGAAATTGAATCTGAAAAAAGATTCGGGTGGTATGCAATTCAAGTATACCTTTAAATCACTTATCGTCCAGCGTTTTAAGGGCAATTTAAATGTATGTACCAATATGAATTTACTCTGTGATCAACCAAAATAAATCAATTGGATTCTTAAGCTTTACCTCTGAGCAGGTAACAGCGGATCTGGGCATGGGTTTGACTTTCAGTTTCATAACACACAAACAAGAATTCCTTAATAATGAAACACAATTTATTAAACAGTACCTACTATTTGACAAGACTACACTGAAGATAAACATAAACACACACACACACACACACATGCATTCATGTACACACATTCACGGGTTGGAAGGGGAAATGGATAGTGTCTGTCAAAGTCTGTGCTTCAGTTCTGAGATCACTAGAGCACCAACAAAGCAAAGTTAGGTTTAGCCTCGCTTATATGTGTCTGCATGAATTCAGTAGAAGCGGAAAGGTAGTTTTACCACTCGGCGTGTCTGGGGAAATCGGCGTGCTGATTGGGCAGGCTGCGTCCGTGGGATAGCGTGGTCGGGCTTTCCGGGCGATTCGAATGGGGGCTCTCTCTGTAGCTTGGTGGTTCGCTTTGGATGAATCCCGGGTTGGTTATGGAAAGGGAGCAGTGAGTGTCCGTGGGTGATGTGCCAGGCGGACGGGTCGAGGTATCAGATCGTTCTGGTTGAGTCTCCTGTTCTTCTCCAAGTTCAGTTTCTCTGTTTCCTTAGCGATTCCTGCAGCGACCAGTCGCCTCGGCTCCCCTTGGCTCGACTAGGCACCGTTCTCAACTCAGCTCAACTCAGAGAGAAACTCTGTTCACCGTTTTGAGGTGCAAGTTTTTGGGCAGTGCCTGGGCAGTTGTCAATCCGGGTCGAGAAGGGGCGTATCCACCTGCTTCGACTCCGGTTTGTGCATACTTTATCCCAGTTAGAATTGACATTTCTGCACTTCTGTTCCTTATCAAAAAAGCTTATAAAGTGGAATACACTGTTGTGCATTGCACAAACACATATTAACTCACCCGCGATATTGGAAACATCGTAAGCTGGTGATATCAAACATGCATTATCGCTTATGGAGCGCTCTCTGGTAGAGGATTATTTAACAAGTATATAAGCGGTTCCTACATACATCCGAAACATTTATTAAGCAGTTATTTACAGATGAACCTTTATTAGTTTTACGAAAGGAAGGCATTTAGATTGTTCGTTTAGTGGTTTTATGTAGTGTCCTGCAGTTCCTTTATTGTAGCGAGAAAAGCGGCGCTTTTAAGGGATATGTTGGGACAGAGCAAGCCTCCCTGAGGGTTAAAGTGTAGAGCTGTCACCAATACGTTGATTCACAGCGAAGTCTTATCACCTTTACTTGACTTAGTGGCTTGGTAGAGAACTGATCCCAGGTCAGTGCAGAAACGAGGTTATCGCTATGGAAGCCGGATGTTGCGTTTTCAATCATCCCAATCTTGGCGTGGGTACTCCAGTTGGCGAGCTCACTGCAGCGACAGTCCGCGAGAATGTTTGGTAGGCGTTGTGGCGCTCTGCATCGGCTCGGCTGACCATCTTGATTGCCTTTATGGTCGGGTGCGGATGGCGATTTCTGACCCACCTGGTTCTGGGCGATTCCCCCTTTTATGGTTAGAGTGTCTGTTCGCCCGAGGCCCCATATCCCCTTTGCGCGATGGGGTTCCGTTGCGGCGTCATCGGGCACTGGGACAATGGACAGAGAACAGACGTCCACAAACAACATTTCCATCGCTAACTGAACTGTGGTGCAGAAATTTGGAATTTGGGCAGATCGGGTGAGAAACTTGATCACGACATTGCGGCTCGATCCTGCTGGACTTGAATGCGAGGAGTCAATCTTGTGTCAGGACCTGACGTGAGAGAATGGTTAAAAATTGTTCCTGTAAAAGGGCCTAGAGGGAAAGGAAACAGAGAGGAAAGGAAGGGAAAAGACAACACATAAGGGACACAAGGACATTGAGTGAGTTAGGACAACAAACAATGGTCACATGTGTGGAGAAACTCCTTGTTACTAAGTGTTGGTTCTAGCAGTGCGGTGAAGAGGAGGCGTGTAGGTGTTGTGCTTGAAAACCTGGCTATGTTTCCCTGGCCAGGTGAGGAATTACATCAGTGGTGCGATAGTCGGTCTGTGTCAGTGGGTTTGGTCTCCCCCCCTTTCCTTGTCTCTTGGAGCCCTGGTGCCTCTTTATCTGGTTCCGGTGTACCCATCGCGGGGCTGGCTCGCTGCGCCCCTGTCGAATCTTGATTCGGTAGGCAACAGGTGACAGTTTGTCACGATTCGTGGGGTCCACGTCCAGTGAGTAGGAACTTCTTTGACAATCAGTAGGGGGTGTTGGCGTGGCTGGGCGAAACTGTAGTACACACTTTGTCTCCGACCTCAAGTTCCTGATATGAGGCCTTCCTGTCATAGTAAGCCCTTCGACCTTCCGCTGCTTTGGAGTTGTTGCTGTACAAAGGCGAAGGAAGTCGTTCTCAGGTGCTGATGCAACTCTTCTAGGTACTGATGCGTGGTCTGGCAGGCAGTGACAAGGTTCATGTCACCGGGTTGGTACAGCAGGTGTAAGAGGGTAGTGTCATGCGTCTCCCGTCATCATTTTGAATGGAGAGTACTCCGGTGGACCGGTGAGAGTGGACCTGATGGCCATTAGTACCAGGGAAGTTTGACATCCCAATCCTTCCTGATTGGTGGACCGCATTACTTCTTCAGCATGCTGACCACTGTCTTGTTGGCACGTTCCACCTGTCAGAAGAGATTGGGTGGTGGCACTATGTGCAGCTTGGCTGCACACCCAGGAGTTTCCACATTTCTTGCATGACCTCAGCGGTGAAGTGAGTTCCTCTGTCTGAATTGACACTCAAGGGCATTCCAAATCTTTTGAGAATATGGTTCATCAAAGAGGTAGGCTGTTGTTTCTGCCGTGTCATTGGGCTACAGGAGGCACTCTATCACTTTGAACTCGCAGACCACATTGAGGAAGTACTTGTTACCTGCATTGTGGCGTGGCAGAAGTCCTACCCAGTCTATTTGGAGGTCTGACCATGGAAGGTCATTCCTTTCCTTTGCAGTGGTGCGCGGTGATTTGCGTGCCGGTTGAAACTGGCAACAGACCAGGCATCCTTTCCGTGTTCCGCCACGTCTTGCTGCATGCCAGGCAGTATACCACCTGTTTGAGTGTATCTCATACGGTGGCGCGGCGCCATGGTGTCCCAGCGCGCGGTGCATCGTGGGCGTATGTCAACATTATCCCCCTTTGGCTCTGAGGCACTCACGAGCCATGGCGTATGAAGTGGCTCAGGGACATACGTGAGAACGCCGTCTTTGAGATGCAGCATGTGCTTGATGGAGTGCAGGTGGCCGGAGGTCAGAAGGAGGTGGCTAGGTTGAAGGCAGAAAGCAGTGGGCGGTAGCTGGGTCCAGAAATAGTGTGCACTGATGGTTTGCAGGTGTGGATCCGGCCGGCAGAGGTACAGAGATCGTCAGCAGCAAACTTGTGGCGAGATGGGAGAAATCCCGGGAGGAGGTGGGGATCGCAACGCCAGTGGCGTGTGGCGACCCGGGTGATGGCTGCCACAGCGCTGGGTTGGGTGGGTGGAAATGGGCGTCAGGACTCTCCATGTAATGCACCTGCTTTAGCGAGGAGCATCTGTTTGAGTGGGTGAAGTCTTTAGTCGTAGTTTCTTGCTGCTTGAACTTGAAATTGCTTGTGACGCCCGACATTGCCTCGGCAGTCTGTAAACGGGCAGTGGTGTCTGTGGCTTGGCACTGCAACTCCTGAACGTTCACCCCAGCTGGGAATATGAGTTCACGGACTTTGTGTCCACAACTTCAAGTGCTTAAAGTCTATTAGTGGCAGCGATTAAGCAGGTCCTTTCCGATTAGCAGTGGGTAAGTCTTTAGGGTGAGATCATAAGCTGGAGTGGATGAGGTTCGCCGGACACTGTTGCGGTGGATTGGGGCCACTTGGCCAATGATTGTAGACCCGTGTGGGAGTATACTTGAAGAGTTCAGCTCACATCTTTGAAGTTTAGAGGCCATTTAATGTCTTTGCTTCTTCCTGGATTTTCAGAGGAGTTCTGTGACATTAGTGTGATGTCCCATCCTGTGTCAGAGGGCTTCGACCCTGATGTGGCGGTCGATGATGATGGAGAGAACAAAGACTTTCTTGCCATACCTCTCTCAATGAGATCACCAGGAGTTGAGGACTGGAGTTTGGGATGAGATGGGGAGGATATCAGGGCTGATCTGCAGTTGTGGACGAGTGGCAGACTGGCCTTGAGACAGCACTTTCCAGGAACCAGAGAGTGGTTTCCAGCGGCTTGAGTGTTTGTTGGATGGCCGTGGTTTGGCCTCCATATGGTGAGTTAGGGGCTAACGGTGCTAGGAGTTTCAGGTGGATTTCGTCCATCTGAAGAGATTGGGTCATTATGGTTCTTTGAGTGTGCGGGGAGGAAGTGCTATTCTCTGTGTCTGGATTGGGTCGGTGGTGGCTCACCATGCCAAATCGGCTGCCAATTAAGGCTGAATCGGCTTCTCTTTCTTTTCCCACTTCAATCTTCCTTCATTTGCTGGAGAACTCTTTCATCATCTCTTCATCAGTTCTTGGGGAGTTAAAAAGCGGTGATGTCTTTTGCGCGTAATGAATTCAGTTTGAGCTCTGTTAGTTTGGAATCTTTGAGTTCTTTACGTTGATTCCTCGGGCTACAGTTCTCCAGGGTGTGTTTGTGCTCTACCCATGGAGAGTTCCGTTGCCATCAGGAGCTCTTCCCCCTTTCCCCAGTTTCTAAAGGAGGTTGACTGATTCCCGATCTCTCCCATGACCTTCCTGCGGTCTTGAACTGTCCCATGACTTTTCCCAGTGGCGTCAGAGGCGGCGCTGTAATTCACGTGAGTCCATCCCAGCGGCCGTTTCTCTGATTGGGTCTGGTACCTGCGTGGAAGTCTTGCTCTGATTGGACCACGTTCCACTCTTTCTTGTGGCTTAGGCTGTCTTGATGTTAGGCACCCTCTAGAGGCAGTCCGTGACTTTGTGTGTTGAAGTCGAGGACTGTCGAACTAGTACCTTTCTCTGCAGCCATCTTTTGTTTGCTGTAGGCTTTGTGTGCCAAGTCGCGCAGCTGCTGAATGGTCATTGTCTTGAACATGCAAAGCACGCCCTAGATGTTAAGCCCCACCCCAGGATGTAGGTTCCTGAGGAAGAGAGAGTCTTAGAAGTTCATGTCCTGTTCCATTTCGGGCTCGTTGCGAGTTCAGTATGCTCTCCTGAGTCGGCTGTAGTGACTTACAGCGGAGACTCATAATGGCCTTGTCTGATCTGGGCGGCTACTGAGAATCCTTGTTCTGACTCTAGGTCATCAATTCATTGATGAGAGCCTCTCGGAGCAGGTGGTAATCAGCCTTTGTCCTGGGGCTGGTTGCGGTCAGGAAGCTGCGTACATCAGGGTGGATGTTGCTCGCGATAAATGAGTCATCTTTATCAGTGGCTGACTGGTCTGCTAGATGGGGTGGCGTCCTGTAGATGGTTTCGACGTCTGAGACTGCTTACACTTTCTAAATTGGGCAGCGATGTTCCTGTGATCTTATCGAGATCTTGAGTCCAGGCCGTGCAGTGCCTCTTTGGCTGGCTGGGTCCGTTTCTCTGGCCTTCATGAGTATGTCTCTTCCAGAGGGGAGCTGGTGAGTGTTCAGCATGCCTGCCCTTTGTTCACTTGCCTGTACCAAGCACGGAGACCCGGTCCTACTTAGCAGGGGAGTGGCGTTGGAGTGCCTCTCGTGTCCTCGGTGGCTCATTGGCACTTGGAGTCGTAGGCGTGTCTGATTTCCTCCTTGACACGTCAGTTCCTCTTTAGCGTAGTCGGCTGTTGTTCTGGCGGCTGATCTGATTCCTTGACTGCGTTCAAGTGAGCTTCGAGGAGCTTTGATTCTGCCCGGCCTTGTCTCTAATGTCAGTCTTGCGCCTCAGTAGCTGTTCTGCGTACTGGAGGTTGTTAACAGCATTGTCAAAGTCTCTTTTGGTTTATTTCCACACTCTTGTGTAGGAAGCTGCTGTAAGGCTTTGAGCGTAGTAATCTCCTCTGGGTCCTTTCTCTCCTCATCAGCTTTTCCTGGTTCCTGGCTGCTCAGTTCCAGCTGTTTGATGTCGTCGCTGTGTATGTCAGCTCCTGTTGGAAGATGGCGTGCCTGTCACTCAGTTTGAGGAGTGGCGATGAGGTGTGACTAGGAGCAGGTGATCTTTGCTAGCTCTTTGTGGTTTATGCCTTGGCTTGGAGTCCTGTTCATTAGGCTCGTTAGGTTGTTATCCAGCTGTTCTGGGTCTGGCGCTTTAGTGTTCCGCGGCCTTGGGTAGGAGGCTGCTGGTTGCAACACTTAGCCATGTTCCAGGTCTTCCCAGTGACCAACGTTGTCACTGTGTGAGCATGTTTTAGTGTGTTGAGGGGATTTGGGAAAAGTGACGGCGCAGACCTGGAAGAAAATAACAACCAAAACAAGGCAGAACAGACAACAGCAAGGAAAGACAGAGGGCCTTAGATGTGTAGTGTCAGTGATGCTAAATGTGAGGTGTCAGGTGGGCGTGGTTCTCTGTAACTGTGATCCTCTGGTGGGTGTGCTTCTAACTGGCGTTTCTGGGAGACAATTATTAAACACACACAGGACGACAGAGAACAGAAGACAACACAGAACAGAAGAAGGGATGGCTGGGCGTTTCTAGTTTGCTCCTGTAACAGGTGGTCCTTCCTTCTTCTCTTCCGTTTTTTTGTTTTGGAGAAAGGAGGAGCTACCTGTAAGAGGCATGAGGGGAGATAGAGAGAGAGGGAAATTGCTTACCTCTTTCCTGGTCAAGGGAAGGAGGGTTAAGAGCTCTATCCTGTCTCTTTCCTAAGTTAGAGGATGCTTTTGAGGATTTCTAAATGGGATTTCTAAGTACCAAGACTGCGATTGCTATTAGAATCTCCTCCGGGCAGGATAAAACAATGCAATGACAGTATTCAGCTTTTAGTTAGTTAGATTGACTCCGTGCACCAAGTAGATTGTTCTGGGGTGATGTTTCGATTCTCGTCGATCAACTTTGGTTTGGCTGGGTAGGACTCTGCGCTGAGAAGGAAGGTTCGTGAGCATGAACAATTTGAAACAATGTCGTCAAGTTTCACCCGATACTGATCAGAAATGTCTCAAATTAAAGTCTTTGCTCTGGTTCCACAGTCGATCTCAGAAGCAGCAGCAGCAGTTAGATCAAGAGGAAAAGGAACAAGAAGGGAGAGAAGAGAAAGATTGCTTTTTGTAAACAAAGTTGACAAAGTGTGATACCGTTAAACCTGATACCTAATGGTTGGTTTTACTATGTTGGTGTGATGAGTTAAGTCACTGAGGTTAGATAGGCCCTAACCTACTTATAGGTGTGCATGATAGGTTTATGGGAGTTTAGACTTAGGCTTTGGTGATGAGGCGATTAACCCGTCGGATACAATGAGTATGGCTCCCGTCTGGCGCCTGTGCTCCTGTAAGGTCAATCAGAACTTCTGTCCGACGGTATTGCAGTAGGCCTCTCAAACAGCGTCGGCACGGCCTGAGTGCGGGCCCGCGGTGGAAGTGCGTCAGCGGCTGGCTTGGGCGGCAAAGGCTGCGGGGGGCAGAGCCCTGGGTTACTGATCGGTTTCCCGATTCAGCGGCGCAGGGTGGTTTACACAGGCCTCCGTCCAGGTCAGCTCGTGTTGACTCCTCCGTTACACAATTGCTGATGCCTGCGCAGGTTCACTCACAATGCTAGGACAGAGGCCTGGCACTTTAGCCCTAGCACAGGTCACGTTCAAGCAGGGTCCTCACTGCGGCTGTGACACCTCCGGAGACAACCGTCACTGCACCAGCTACTTTAAGTGCTGGCTACTAAGCCCTAAGCAAGGAGAGACCCTGTAAAGAGGATTGAGAGGAGGCACTCAGCTGTACACACCAAGCGTAACTGCAAATGACTTGAAATTTCTGTTGGTGGCGATAATTAATGATCAAACTTCCTGAAGTCAAGTCATGAATTAATCACTAAGTATCTTCTGCAATAGAATCCGGGTACTATACCTGGAATGATAGCGGAAGTTCAAGTCGATTATAATTGAGAATTTATGATATTGGTATTAAAGTGCCAAGCAATTATAATTAAATGATCCACAAAATAGCAATTATGGAGAGCCACCTAATTTGCTAAATCTGATTAAAATTCCAAACCAGGGATTATATTTAAGTGATGTGTTATCAAAGCTATAAAGAGCCAATTATAATTAACCAAATCACCAACTGAAATTAAAATTTTCCAATCAATAACGGCAGTTAATAGTTGAAATTCAGTAATTATCATCAAAGTATTCGAGAAGCAATTATAATCAAATGGATCAGCAAATATTGTTGCAATTTATGAATATGAACCTATTACATTTAGTAAATGACATTAAGGTTTCACATTATAATGCTAGAAAATGGGTAATATTTCTGATCTCATCAAATTAATAAAAGCAGTTATACTTGTTGATGGCAATGTATCATTGAAATGCTAAGGGTAAGAAAAAACGTTTCTTGTTAATACCAACGGTTGCGTTCAGCATTTGTCAGCATTCAGCTACCATTGAGAAAGGTGAGGAAAAGAGGAATAAGCGTGGAGGAAAGGAGGAGGAAGCCCACTATTGTGGTTTCGGCGTTCGATGGAACTCAACCGCCATAAACACCTGCGGCATTCCAACTCAATGGACAGCAGAGGTCTATTCGCTAAGAGCTGGCCTGATGCTAACGGTTGCATAGGTTTCAATGCCAACACATTAGATTCAGTTATCTAGCCTCATTACGAACTTCAAATATGGCGGAGGACTGCGCTTGCGCACTTTGAGATTAACTGAAGCGTCCTAGGACTTCCGCGTCGTTACTTTATGGATGCGTGCAATTCGCTATTATACGATTCGGCCACGAAATGACCAGTATGTTCGCCTTGAGTAAACTCGATCAACCGTCTAGCACTGTCTTCACTTGCTAAAGTGAGCGCTTTTACATGCATATACTGCAATTAAACAATGGCGTCGCCGGACGCGGCGGGTCTGCACAGTTTATTCCGCCAGTCAAGAATTTCTTCTCCCATATACTTCCCGCGTTCTGGCGCTCTCTGCGTGCCTTTCGGTTTCACTTCTTCCAGTGACTAAATGGCCAAGGATTGCCAGTTTAGCTACTTCTAAGCTCTTGCCAGGAGAAATAGATTCATATGACATTGATTTCGCACTGTCACAGATTAACGAGCCTTGTGGAAAATAAACAAGGAACAACTGGCTTTTTTCCCTCACTTGGCGCTCTAACGCGGATCTCTGTCTCTATGGACAAATATTATGATTACTGCAGTTTTCAAAATCTTCACAAATCACACGCACTTTCACGTGTTAGCATGTCAAAATAGAAGTGCGAAATAACAGCAATTTGTCTCTGTGTCTTAATCTATTCTTCCGGATAAAATGAAAAACCAAAATCCACGAATCACAAATTTATGAATTATGAACCGAAAATCAAATCTTGCCGCATTCTCCACCATTATATGTGAGGTTTTCACTAATTTTAATTATGATAATTCACGAATTTGTCATTTGAATCAGTTCTCAATTCAAGTTTGAAATTGAATCTGAAAAGATTCCACGTTGGTATGCAATTCAGTATACCTTTAAATCACTTAATACGTCAGCGTTTTAGGGCAATTTAAATGTGTATAATATGAATTTACTCTGTGATCAGCAAAATAAATCAATTGGATTCTTCGCTTTTACCTCGAGCAGGTAACAGCGGATCTGGGCATGAGTTTGACTTTCCAGTTTCATAACACACAAACAGAATTCGTAATAATGAGCACAATTTATTAAACAGTACCTACTATTTGACAAGACTACACTAGAAGACTAAGCATAAACACACACACACACACACATGCATTCATGTACACATTCACGGGTTGGAAAAATGGATATTGTCTGCCAAAGTCTGTTAGCTAGTTGAGATCGCACTAAGAGCACCAACAAAGCAAAGTTAAGTTTAGCCTCGCTTATATGTGTCTCACGCCAGACTCAGTAGAGCGGAAGTAGTTTTACCACTCGGCGTGTCTGGGGAAATCCCGGCGTGCTGATTAGGCGCAGGCTCGTCCGTGGGATAGCGTGGTCGGGCTTTCCGGGCCGTTCGAATGAAGTCTCTCTAGCTTGGTGGTTCGCTTTGGATGGGTCGGGTTGGTTATGGAAAGGGCAGTGAGTGTCGTGGAGTGATGTGCCGGAGCGGACCGGGTCGAAGAAGTGTCGGGTCGTTCTGGTTCGGAGTCTCCTGTTCTTCTCAAGTTCGAAGTTTCTCTGTTTCATGGCGATTCCTGCAGCGACCCGAATTCTTCTCGAGCTCCTTGACTCCATTTCGGCTGCGTTCTCAACTCCAACTCAACTCAAGAAACTCTGTTCCTCGTTTTGAGGTGCAAGTTTTTGGGCGTGCCTGAGCAGTTGTCCAATCCCGAGTCGAAGGCGTGTCCACACCTGCTTCGACTCGGTTTTGTGCATACTTTGCTTCCAGTTAGAATTGACATTCTGCACTTCTGTTCGCCCATCAAAAGAAAACATAAGTGGAATACACTGTTGTGCGTGCAAACACACATATTAACTCACCCACGATATTGGAAACATCGTAAGCTTCAATTTGATATCAAACATGCATTATCTGGCGCTTATGGGCAGCTCTCTGTTAGAGGATTATTTAACAAGTATATAGCGGTTCGCACATCGAAACATTTATTAAGCAGTTATTTACAGATGAACCTTTATTAGTTTTGAAGGCGGTAGTTATTCGTTTAGTGGTTTTATGTGTGTCCTGGCAGTTTCCTTTATTGGCGAAAAGGAAAAAGGCTTTTTTAAGGGATGTATGTTGGGACAGAGAGCAAACCTCCTGGGGTTGGAAAAGTGTGAGCTGTCCTGGCCGCGTTGATTCACGGCGGGAGTCTTATCACGCGCGACTTGGTGTTGGTAGAGCTGATCCCAGGTCAGTGCTGGAAACGATTATCGCGCTGTCGACCGGATGTTGCGTTTTCCAATCATCCCAATCTTGGCGTGGGTACTCGGATTGGCGAGCTCACTGCAGCTGACAGTCCCTTGAGAATGTTTGAAGTAGGCGTTGTAGCGCTCTGCATCGCTCGGCTGACCATCTTGATTGCCTTTACTAGTCCGGGGTCTGGAGGATGAGCGATTTCTGACCTGGTTCTAAGAAGCGATTCCCTTTTTATAGTTAAGTGTCTGTTCGCCGAGGCCCACATAATTGAACATTCAATTCTGAAATCAAAAAACTAGAAAGCATTTTCATGTAATTCTAACACAACAATCTTAGCCTTTCCCCCCTCTCTTTTTATAGCGTGGCTCAGTGTTTCGCTGCAGGCACATAAGCATATGAATTATTCTAGTCCGGCGACTCTAACCAGTTTGTGTAACCAGTTTCTCTAAAATACTCTTGATCTAATGATACATAACCTCCTGCGTTCAGTAACCATGCTACTTTTAAAACAGAGAGCTGGCATATTTGAAATAGAGATTATCTAAAAATAAAGAAAAATCAATAAAAATGATTAAAAGTCTACTTTCCGTGAACATGCATCTCAGAATTTTACCCAAAAAATGGCTCAGAATTTTAAATCAGTATCCAAAATGCATATTAAGTTTAAATGCTAAATCACACACTTCTTATTTACTCCATCTACTTTTTCTTTGTACAAAAGCAGCATGCTGCCTTTTAACGAGGGCTTTTGTTTGTGTGTCTGCGGCGCAGAAGAGTGTTTCCGTCACTCGTCCGGTCACATTTTCTCAGCCAGTTTGACAGATATCTCGTAAAACCGTCATTCGTTTTTTTGCGCATGCGGGAATATCAGCGAAACAGAAACTAAACACAAGTGTAAATTTACCCAGAGCAGAGAATTAAGTCTAAACAAAAAATATCCAGGCCGAATAATATGTATGGTCATAACAAGTCAGATTTTGGTCAAACACACATCTCTCAATTGCCAGACATAAAAAAGCATGCATCATGCCCACATAGACGCATTGATCCTGGCATTAGATTTCAAGCCAACGTATAATCTGTTTGGGAGGACTTCATCCTGTTAGGCTTCTTAAACAAACCAGTGTTTCCGTCAAAGCTGATATTTCATCCAGGCGCTCGACTCAACGGCTGCCGATGTAAAAAAGAAATGCGTTTATATTTGTTATGCTATATTGTGTGTCTCAAAAATGCTTTGACAGCTAACAACAACTTCGACAACGTCATACATGATGCGTAATTTTACAATAATGTTGCGAAATATCACACCACTGAAGAATTGTTTTGCTGTTAACCGACAGGTGATTCTTCTGTAGTCAGTCTTCGCGGCTTCAGGTAGTGGAAATCAACCTGCTTTACTAGAAGGAGAGCAAGGAAATAAAAAATAATAAAATAAAGCAGTTTCGAAATGTTTGTGCAGCAACTGTATTTGATTATATCTGATACGATACAATGGTCAAACAATCAAGCATGTATAAATACAGACATATTTACCAGCACATACAGAAAACACATTACTTGTAATACTGGTTTTCTTGCTCCACTAATGCACTCAATTCTATATACATTAGTAATTTGTGGTTTTATTGGTTTTTATTGAGGTATTTATTTGTCTATCCAACAAATTTTCACAAATGATTTTAAGCACAATTAGCACAAAATATATAATACATATGTAAACTGAAGAGTTTTATTTGAGAACTTAGTTGTTGGAAGTGTTTATAATAACCTTTCTTTATTATTTTAACCATTTATTATATTAACTATGTTGTCAAAGACGGATGACAAGAAAGATAAAAACTCTCATTTTGTTCTAAAATTGTGAATAAAAGCGTGGCCACAGCACGAAGAATCTGCTTGCCTGTATAAACAATTTGCGAATGTAAACTAACCACTGATATAACGAGAGCTCTGTCAAGCTGCTGAGAAACTTATTTCCCTCTGTATTTTATAGACAGCCAAGTGGTTCCCTTCAAGAGCAAATCTGATTCATCAAGAGGGCCTCCAAAGCGGTAGTATCTGCACACAGAGAAAAAGTGCTCGATGAATATGGGAAGAAGTCCGAAAATGGACTTGTAGGGTAAAACGCAGTAAACCAAGCAAAATCATTCTGCTGGTGAGGAGACTGGTGTTGGAAAGACTCTCATCAACTCCATGGTCAGCTACTTAAAGGGAGTGAAGTTTGAGGATGAAATATGGTACGAAATCACAGAAGCAGCAACGGAGATCAGTCAGAATCCACAAACCTCTGAAATCACCATGTGAGGTCTGTCCTTCAAGTCATGTCTCTCACCATCATTGATACTCCAGGCTACGGAGACGCTAGAGGACTGGACAAAGACCTGGAAGTCGCTGAGAACTTAGCCACTCTGTTTCCAGAGCAATGATGGAGTTAAGTAAAGTCGGCGCTGTGTGTTTAAGTGACTCAAGCGTCTAAGAATAAATCTCTCAGACCGACCCAGCATTATATTATCAGTTCAATTCTGTCTTTGTTGGGAAAGACATTGTGGACAACATTGTGTTTAATCACACACTCTGATGGTCTTACACCCAAAAATGTCCTTGGTGCCATTAAAAAAGCTAAAATCCCCTGCAGGCGAGGCGAAAGTGGCCAACCTGTTGTTCTCATTCAACAATCGACAGGCTGATGAGCGTCACACCCAAAGAAGCGTCATGTTAGGAGCTCAAGAAAGCCTTTGGAGACCATGGAAGATAGCAAACAATTATTTCAGTCTCTGGATGAAATGAAAGAGAAAATTTAGAGTTGACTTCAGATGTACTGATCAGCGCATTCGATTTGAAGCATACATCTGCAACCGACTCTGAGTTCAAGAAAAAGAGCTGAAAAGGCTGAAAACTTCAGATTCAGGAGGGCAATGATGCAAAACAAAGAAAATATTGAAAAGTGCAAAAAACTTTGCCATTGCAATCCAAAAAGAATTTCAAAGAGAAGGTGCCCATTGAGCAAATCATGGAGGCTGGGAAGGCGACGACCTGCACCGTCTGTGAGGAAAACTTCATCATGAGTTTGACTGCTGGTGGGTCACAAATCAGCAAATGTGAAGTTATGAAAGACGGTTTCTGCACACCGTGTGCACAGGAAGTCACCACAGCCAAACCGTCAAAGACAACAGAAATAAATCATTAGAACCTCAAGCGTGGCAATGGATTATGACGCTACAAAGGGAAATAAAAAAATCCAAGGAGCCAAACCAACAGGTTTTCAGCTGCAATGAGTGATGTTGACCAAAGACCTGCTAGAGATTGGAAACCCATAAGTCCAATTCTCCTGTTTAATGCTTACAGGACCATCAAGAACTTGTCTGAGATCGCATTAAACCAGACTCTGCCTTCACTCTTCAGCACCTGGACTTCTTCATCCCAGGTGAGAGAAGCTGGGAAAACTGAGCTCAAGGCTGGAGGATGAGGAAAAAGCTGAAACTGAAAGTGAATAAAGATGCTCTCCAGTTATCTTCAGGCAGGTCTGGCAAAGTGTTCCTCATTAAAAAAATGAACAAATGTAGTTGCACTTGTCTATTTGTTGCGTCTTAAAATGTTAAATATAATAAAGTTTGAATAAATGAAATAAAGCTTTAATAAAAATACAGGTTTCAAAATGTGTTTCAGCAATGCAAACTTTTGCCTCCCCAAAATTCTCATTATGATGTTGAGGGTCTTTCAGAGGAACAGCTACCAGACTGTACAGATCTCAAGAAAAAATGTGCTGCTAGTGCTATGTACAAATCTACTTACTTAGACAACATTCATAAAAAATGAAAGCAAATGTCCCTAATTATATATAAAGGTTTCACATTTACATTTAAGTAAAATCTACTCATCCAAGTTAGGCAAATTTAAAAATAAATAAATAGGTAACTTTAGCCTGGCCAGTAAGTTTTACAGGCAATTTGTATTTAGTCAGAAGTTTTTAGCTTATACTTTTACTTAATACAGCACCTATTTAAAAGCATGATTTTAAAGTGTTGTTATTTAGAAACATTAACATTTTAGTCATTTGTCAATCAAAATCTAGCACTCAAAATCAACATAGGAGCAATGATATGCAAGTCTCAGAAGAGCAGTGGTGGTTTAGGCAAACAGCAATGACTTGAACTTTATGCATGCAGCTATTAATAGCCAGTGCAAATCCATAAACAGGTGTGAGATGCGTTCCTTCCGGAAATAAACTTGCAGCCTCATTCAAGATGTTGAGTTTAGCAAATCTACTGCAGAATCTGAGTTTGGCAAGCAGTTCTGTCTTGGCAGGAGTTGGGTTGAAGGCGATGGTCTTTCATCGAGAGAGAAATGACAAGTTGAAATGAAAGACAAGCTGAGAGTAAATCAGCCATCTTTGGATCATCAGGATGGAATGAGAGGTAGAGTTGAGTGTTAGAAGTGATATAAAAAGCCATGTTTCTGAATGACAGAGCCTAGTGATGCCGTGTAGACAGAGAAGAGAAGCGGTCCAAGGTCCCTGAGAGAGGCACCCAGTAGCTAAATGTTGTTACTTGGACCTCACATCTCAAGATACCTTGTAGGACATATCTGATAGGTAAGACTCAAACCACTGAGGTGTGTCTTCACAGGATACCCTTTGATGACAGGGTTGACAGAAAAATCTGGTAGTTAATGCGTGTCAAAAGTAATGGATATTTCTTGCAAGATAAATCTAGAAGATTTGAAAGCCACTCTTGCCTGTCTTGAGGTTCAACATCCTAAAGGAAGCAGTCAATTAAATGGTAAGAAGACAGAGATTTGGTTGATGACCGTTCGTTTTGCAATGAAAGGAAAAGGAGTGTGTTAGGGTGGGTTTTAAAGTAGATGATTGAGAAAGGATGAGATTAGAAGATTTTAAGGTTTCTTATTTAAACAAATTCATGTTTCCTCACCCTCGAGGCATTTTAGGTGTATATAACTTTCTTGTTCCAAACTAAATCAATTGGGTTAAATTAAAAGTTGTCCTTGGTCCTCCAAGCTTTATGATGGCACGGGCCACGAGCAGGTGTTTTGTTCAATAGTTAAAAGTAGTCAAATGTCTCACCAGCTCTGGGGCATGAACAAAGCCTCTTACACTGATGTGTTTTTATAAAAAATAAGTGAATAAATAAATTCATATTTAAAACAGTTTTCTGTTACTTCTGCAAACCGCTGTATGCCCGTTCACGAGAGACTGCCTTTTTTCAGCAGATAACATAGGACACATGCATAGTGCATGCACATGTCTCATAAAAACCAACGTTTGTTCACCCCTGGAGCCATGTCAGGAACGTTTTATTGTGAATGTGTGCACTTGATTTGAAAAAAACACCTTATTTTATCTTATCTTAGCTGGTTTATGAAATGTTCCTTCGTAGAAAATGAACAAATGTGAAAGTGTTTTACATCAATGCAATACCTTTTTTGTCAACCTGCACAGATGTCAGAAAGCTGTGCCTTGTAGTTATAAATCAATATCACTGAAAAAAACCAAACGAGAAACTTTGTAATAATTTGTATTAACTCATTTTAAGCTACTACTATGTACAATCTACTTACTTGAACTTAAATACATTAAGAAATTAAGTAAAGAAAACATAATTATATATAGTTTTGCATATAGAATTATATAATAAAAAACAAACAGTAAAGGTTTAGTGTTGTTTGAAATTGGTCAAAGTTTACTTGGTTATACTTTGATTTTATTTAACACAGCATCTAATGAAACTGTGCTGTTACACTGTAAATAAATACTGGTATAGATATAGACACTTATAATCTACATAATTTCTGCATGAAAACACAGATATCACAGGTCAGATATCAAAGATGAGTTTGTTTCCTTATAAGCATAGAGAGCGTTTACTGTAACTCATGGTTAGTTTGATGTCTTTCGTCCAGTTGCATTTTCTACAATGAATACACACAAAATTTTTTTTTAGCAGCTCAAAATGTGGAAGTCTGAGATGAGCTTTTGTAAAGTGAATTATTCACAACAATATCTGATGCAGAACATGCAGCAGTGTGTTTTTATTTATTAGTTACAGCAGACATTCATCAGCATGAGCAGCATCTACAAGAAGACAACCATGTGATTTAACCGCCATTTTATTTCTAAGCTATTCAGACATTGAGTGCTGCGTTTAGCTAGGAGGGACCTCAGTTAGCTAGGCTTGATAAACAAACCAGTATTTCTTCAAAATGACATTTCAGCCAGAACTTCGACACAAAGGCTCTTGGTGTAGAATATTTTTGTTTAGTAAAGTGCGTTTTTGTCTCTAATAATAATTTTGACATGATTATATTCCTCCAAATCATACATATATTTCCATTTATATGCTAATTAACTTGCTGTGTTTCACATTCACAAAATATTACTCAATATTATTCTTTTCTCCTCTGCGACAAACTGCAGGGTGAAGGCAAGCTCTTCTCTCGGAACACATTTAGTCGATCACCATGAATGACCAGTGAGTTGAAGTCATGTCTTTTCTGGGAATTTATTATTATTGTGCAATTAATTAGTAATTAGTATATATAATCTCTACTGATACTGAAGTGTAAACTGATTTTATAACAATCAGGCACTCACATACTGGTCTTGATCGTTATTAAATGGAAATAAATTGACAAAAAGTATGAAATGAAGGAGCATGGAATTCTATTGGCTGTAATGTGTTTATGGCACCACCTGATGCACAAAATAGGAAAATGCTTTGTTCTCACTGCTAAATATATAGGCTTATTGTGCTGTATATGGATTTAGCTAAATAATGTGCAGCAGACAAGTCTATATGCTAAAGTTATAGGCTATAATTTCTGAAAGATATTATGAATTGTTAAAAACAGCACATTTGTCAGTCATCTATTTAAACATATCTATGCTTTATCTATGCATGAGCTTAAAAAGAGAGTTAAAATGATCATGTGAAAAACAAATTATAATTGTTGGAACACATAGTAATTCAAGAAATTAGCTACAAGCTAAGTACAATTTGTAATCACCTACAAATTAAAATCTTAAAACATTCTAATTTCTGAAAAAAAAAAAAAAAAGTGGAAATACAGCTGGTATAAACTTTGCTTTTTAAATGATTATGCTAAAGACAACAGAATAATGTCATGGACCTTACATGTTTAAAATATTGTTTCAAAGAAATTACAAAGTTATGATTAAATTGCAATTAAAAGTATGAATTTATGTTTTCCATATCATTCCATAACATTTTCAAAGCTCACTTAAAATGACTGTATTTAAATTCTTGCTACACAAACATTGAGAAATATTTGCCACCTTCTGCATTTTACAGCCACGACTTCCACCTACTTAGCCAGTTCTGCTGCTCCATGAAGGACACTCCAACTATACCGTCTGCCTGCAGAGGAAATCTCTTGATGAAACTGCCAAAAAAGTCCGAAAATGGACTTATGGAAAGAACACCAGTAAACCAAGCAAAATCATTCTGCTGGTGGGGGCCGCGCTGGTAAGACGACTCTAATCAACACCATGGTCAACTATTGCTAAGGTGAAGTTTGAGGATGAAAAGTGATGTATAAATCACAGAAGAAGAATCAGAGATCAACAGAATCCACAGACCTCTGAAATCACCATGTATGAGGTCTGTCCTTGAGAAAGAGTCCATGTCTCTCACAATCATTGATACTCAGGCCTCTGGAGACACTAGAGGACTGGACAAAGACCTGGAAGTCGCTGAGGAATTTATCTGCACTGTTTCAGAGCAGGCATGGAGTTGTGAAGTCGACGCCGTGTGTTTTGTGACTCAAGCAACTAGAATGTCTCTGGGACAGACAGCATTACATTATCAGTTCAATTCTGTCTTTGTTTGGGAAAGACATTGTGAACAACATTGTGTTTTTAATCACACCTCTGATGGTCTTCACCCCCAAAATGTCTTCTGCGGCATCAAAAGCTAGAATCCCCTGCAGGCAGAGACAAAATGACCAGCCTGTTCATTTCTTATTCAGCAACAGGCAGACTGAAGAAACGTCACACTAAGAAACGTACGTTCGGAGGCTCAAAAGGCGCCTGGGAAGACAGTATGAATGGCATGAAGAATTTGCCAATCTTTGAATGAAATGAAGAAAGTTAGAGTTGACTTCAGGCGTCTGATGAGCGCATTCAATTTGGAAGCATCCATCTGCAACTTACAGCTGCAGTTCAAGAGAAAAGAGCTGAAAATAGCTGAAAAATGTCAGATTCAGAGGCAATGATGCAAAACAAGGAAAAAGATAGTCAGTGTAAACTATTAAAGTAAAAAAAGACCGTCAAACAGAAGAGTGCCCATTGAGAGTAAATGGTAGAACAGGAAGGCGGCGACCTGCACCGTCTGTGAGAAAACTGTCATGAGTTTGACTGCTGGTAGGTTTCTAATCCCAACAAAATGTGAGATTATGAAAAAAGGCTACTGCACTGTTTGCACGGGAAGGTGTCACCACAGCAAACACGTCAAAGAAAACAAGAAATCGCTGTCAGAAATTTCAAGCGTCATGATGGAGTTTGACTCTATAAGGAAAGAATATGAAAAAAGCCCAAGAAGATTCCAAGACGCATATTCCATTTTAATGGATCATCTTGACCAAGACCTGCATGAGATTGAGGACCAGTCAAGTCTTCTGTCCGAAGCGTACCAGACCATCAAGAAACTTTAATCTGAGATTGGCATTAAGACTCTGCCTTCACTCTTCAGCACCTGGACTTCTTCGCATCCCAGAGTAGGAAAGCTGGGAAAGAAAACTGGGTCCTAGAGCTGGAGAGATGAGGAGAAAAGCTGTAGCTGATGAAGCCAATAAAGATGCTTTGGAGTTATCATCTTAAAGCTGGACCCGACAAAAGCAGCTTTGTGACCAAGGAAATGAGATTAAGACCCAGTAGAGTAAACAAAAAAGTAAATGACTGCATTACAGTAACTGTATATGCAGAGTTTCTAGATAAACAGAATGACTAAGTAATGCATACTAAAATATGAAATTGCATTGTCAAACAATATGTACTATATTACATATGAGATTTATGTTTTCGTTGTTGTCTAATGTGATACCTTCTTATGGCAATAAAAGAAAAGTGTCCTTAGATTAGCCGTTCCTTTTACGCTGGCTGAAATTGTGTTCTCAAGTATGAATGACCCCTGCGGAATTATGTTGTATAATTTACCTTTCATTTACAAAGTTAAACACGTGAGACTTGTGTTTTTTTACTTAAAGCAGCCAAGCATCCTCCGAATGCACATTATACCACAACCAGCTAGAGTTAATAGCAGACAAAAAATCCTGCATTAGAGTTGGCGCATCCTGATGTTAAGCAAGGTTTTGATTGCGACAAAATGGAAAGTAATGTCTCCTCACAATGTCAGTCATGTTCAAAAGTTATATCGATAGAAACAGATGTTTAAAATTACGCTGAAAATTGCACAAGGCAATGCTTTCCCAGGAAAGAACCATCTACTACATCATGAGTGCGTGTGTCAATGGCAGCAACAAAAACCTTTAAAGTTGAAGGGACAGCCAGTACTCTCTCAAGAACCAACTTTTCCTGCAGGAAGAAAAGCAAGGAAAGGTCTTCTCGACAAGCGAAACAGCTCTCAGCAAATATAGACCCCCTCCCGAGAAAACATATGCCTGGAAGTAGGAACCTAGCTTAGTTGGTAATATCTATCTGGCCTGAGGTATAGATAGGTCATGGGAGAAGCTACTTTCGGAGGCATTTGTGTGCCAGTGCATTATGAAGCCACAGTCAGGGAATAGAACAGCTGGCAGTGGCAGGGATTCCTAGAAAGTGAGAATCGCTCGAAACTACCCTAATGGTGATTTCATTCTCTGGGAAAGATGAAACTGTCGTGATGCCTTAGAGGAATTGCAATATGCGGCGTGGACTGCTGTCTTGCCTAACTATTCAGGCAGTTTAACACTGACTACGCATATGTATTTGCTTGAGGCTATGTCATGTTTCCAAAACCAGCTCCATACAAGTTTGCTCTTTTCCCAGTTGAACCACAAGAAGCCCCCAGATGTTTGAGGTGTTGTGCTCGTACAATAGATGTCACAAGTAGCTTATATAAGTCGGGTTTGAGGAGCAGGGCCTTGTCATCAAAAAAGTGAGGATAGGAGCACACTCAGTGAGTTCAGTATGGATGCACAGGAAACAGGGACATCCCGAAAGGAGTGACTGTGCTGATACTCTCAACCGCGAGAGAACAGAAGGAAATCTGTGACAAGGCAGAATCAACACATGAAAGTATGTCTCCTTCAGTCCAAATCCTGGTGTTAGGACACAAGTAAGATAGCATTTCTGCATCAACATCTTGAATGAAACCTGTGTAAAACCGATTGAAGACTTGCAGAGTTAGAATGAGCCATAACCAGAAGATTAGAGAATCTCTGTGCTGGGACGGAAATGAAGAAGGAAGCCTAAAACCTTAGTGGAACCTGGAACTGAATCGCATAGTCTAGTTGGACACAGTCTCCCTGATTCTGTGGTGAAGTAACTGGAGGGATGTCAATGTCCCTAAAGAACAGATCCAGGTAATTTCTGGAGTCGCCCAATGCTACTGTCTTCAGGGGGCCCGGCATCACCCAGCTAATGCCACCTGAGAGGTTTATCTCCTTGAACGTTTTTCTGGGTCGCAGGCACCTTTGGCAAGGGGGCAGATGAGAGAGCAGACTCTTTGCATCTTGATGTTTAGAGTGTTCTGCAGGGAGCAAAATGTGTTAGTGAGCTGTCAACCTGGGAAGAAATGCAGAGCTGCTCACCTGAAACATTAGCTTCTGAAGACAATAATCTCTCCTCTGATGCAGCAATAGACATCTTATACTTCTCAAGCTCAGAATGAGACACTGGGCCTGCCTTGTGGTGGACCAGCATATTTACCTCAGCGGCGCTATGCTGTAGGGAAGCCGGACTTGTGAGGTCATATGTCGAATCCCATTGGCATAAGATCGCCAGTGCAGGCATGAACCATCCACAAATGCTGTCTCAGTATACTTTTAGGCCAGACATAAGACAGCAATCACGTCCATTGTCAAAGGTCAAAGGTGAGAAACTACCACGGCAGAAACACACGGTTAGAAGAAGAAGCATCAGAAAAAAGGTTGGAGAAAGATTCTACAGTATCTTATATACCTGTACATACAAGGTAGCTAATTCCATACCTTTCATTGGACTTTTCTTCTAATGCTCAGAAGAGGTGATTGGGGCTCTAAGTAAGAGAACTAGCCAGCATTTTCCTTTTAATCACGCTGACAGACTGAACTGGTATTACTGGAAAAACAACGGAAGAAGTTTCTATTATTGTTGTTATGTTCACAAATGACTCAAGATCTGTGCTGTGAGAACTCCACAGCGATATGGTCTCAAATGGTGTAAGTAGCTTATGTTTTTATAAACTCATGCTCTTTCAGGAAATAAAAACTTTGAACAAGCAAAAATATAAATTTAATTTGCGTGAAAAATATTTGGTTTGCTTTTTCTTTTGGACTTATACAAGCTGATTGAGCCCAGAAGTTGAATTATCTATATGATTTTTTATTTTTTATTGTAAATTGTGAAAAATGTCAATGCAATGCAATTTCTATAAAGACTACAAACCTATATATTCTTTATATTTAATGAGATATTACTCAAAAGACAGCATACTACACAAAATGTATTAGATTAAGAACCTTAGAATGGGGTTGATCATATACAAAAAGATTGTCAATGGAGCAATGTTATATTTCGTTTCCAAACTTATTAGAAAATACTTTATTTTAATATTTCACACAGAGCAAATAAAGTCATTCAAGTTGGAACAACATAAGAAATAAAATAAGAATAAACCGAATTAAATAATAAACATTTTTGAATAGACTAATATTTGGAACCAGCACAATGGATATACAAAGCCACCTTCAGAAAAACAGCAGCATGAAAGAAGATTTCGGAAAAACAGTAAGAAAATATTATTTGAATATTTGATTTAAACAAAAAATTTGATTATTTATATGCGGCTGGTCAGCTGAATGTTTAATATACTGACTATATTTGGAGGTACTTCTCTCGGTTTTTAAAACATTGTTTCCTACAATTACAATTGTTAAGTTCTCACTCAAAACTTCAAGTAAATGTTTACAATTTACAAAGCACGAGATGATTAATAGGTATTAAGTCTTTTTTTCTTGTTACTGAAATATTTGCATCTCTATTTTCATTTTACAGAAAGCCAAAGATTCTACCACACGAGAACTATCTCTACTTCAAGAGAGTTCTCAAGAGATTCCGTCTACACACAGAGAGGAAAGATCTTGATGAAAATGGAAAAGTTAGAAAATGGATTTATAATAAAAAGGTGCTAGCAAAGCCAAGCAAAATCATTCTGCTGGTGGGAGAGACTGGTGTTGGAAAAGACAGCTCATCAACTCCATGGTCCAACTACTTAAAGGGAGTGAAGTTTGAGGATGAAATATGGTACGAAATCACAGAAGAGCAAAGCAGAGATCAGTCAGAATCACAGACCTCTGAAATCACCATGTGTAGCGTCTGTCCTTTAAAAGAGTCCCATGTCTCACAATCATTGATACTCCAGGCTACGGAGACACTAGAGGACTGGACAAAGATCTGGAAGTTGCTGAGAATATAGCCACTCTGTTTCAGAGCAATGATGGAGTTAAATGGAAATCGGCGCTGTGTGTTTCGTGATTCAAGCGTCTAAGAATGCGTCTCTCAGATCGTAGCATTATATTATCAGTTCAATTCTGTCTTTGTTTGGGAAAGACATTGTGGACAACATTGTGTTTTTAATCACACACTCTGATGGTCTTCCACCCAAAAATGTCGCCGGTGCCATTAAAAAGCTAAAATCCTGCAGGCAGAGCCCGAAAGCGGTGATCCTGTTCGTTTTGTTCAACAATCGACAGGCTGAAACCGGCGCAGAGAGCGTCTTGTCCGAGCTCAAAGAGGCGGCCTGGGAAGACAGTGTGGAAGAGATGAAGCAATTTTTCAGTCTCTGGATAAAATGAGCAGAAGAAGTTTAGAGTTGACTTCAGATGTACTGATCGAGGCGCCGATGAGTTGAAGCATGCATCTGCAACTTGGCTGAGTTCAAGAGAAGAGCGAAAAGGCTGAAAAACTTCAGATTCAGGAGGCAATGATGCAGAAACAAGAACAAGATTGAGGAGCATGAAACTTTTGCAATTCATTTTAAAAAGACAGTTAAGATGAAAGGTGCCCATTGAAGTGAATCATGGAAGAACAGGAAGGCAACAACTTGCACTGTCTATCAAAAGAAAACATCATGAGTTTGACTGCTGGTAGGTTTCCTAATCCCAGCAAATGTGAGATTATGAAAAAGGCTTCTGTACCGTGTGCTCAGGGAAGTGTCACCACAGCAAACACGTCAAAGAAAACAAGATATACGTCATCAGAAACTCCAGCATGCAGTTGGAATTTGATTCCACATAAAAAGTCAATATGAAGATGTCAGAAAGAAACTTAAAACATTTCTAATTTTTATGCAACATATTGAGAAAGATCTCAAAGAGATTGAGGACCATAAGTCAATTCTTCTGTCAGGCGTGTACCAGACCATCAAGAACCTGTCTGAGATTGCGTTAAAACCCGACTCTGCCTTCACTCTTCCAACACCTGGACTTCTTCATCCCCAGAGTGAGAGAAGCTGGGAAAGAAAACTGGGTCCTAGAGCTGGAGGAGATGAGGAGAAACGCAGAAGCTGAAGAAGCCAATAAAGATGCTCTCAGTTATCTTAAAGCTGGTCTTGCAAAACTTTTCTGAACTGGTAAATGAATTGAAACCAGACCTTTTATAAACAAGAGGTTTCCCTAAGCAATTGTAGTTTTGTAATATAAAGTAAAAAAAAAAACTTTTCTTAAAATACGAAATTGCACCATCAAATTTTGAAACATTGTTTTGTACTATTACTTGTAAGGAGTATATTTTGCATAATGAGTATTATGTTTATTGCTGTAGGTTTATACAGTTTTAAATGCTCATGGTAATAAAAAAGTGTAACAAAATCCTTGAACAATGTCAAATTCCAAATGCTTCACTGATTAATTATTCTATTGATTTCTCAAATGATCAAGTCTATTGTATTAAAAGAAAATGTAAAGTTCATATATTAGGAAAACTGAAAATTAATTAAATTAAAATAATTTCCAATCTGTAATGGGCAGACGAGGTGAGAGGTGTGTGGATCCAAACTCAAATCATTATTGTAGAATATGGTCAAAACAAGCAAAGCAGAGGTCAAACAGGTTTGTCAAAGATAATCCAAAAGAAGTCCGATAAACAAGCAAGGGCCAATAACAGAGCAGAAATCTAAATACCAGACAGAGATTGGAACACGGAAGAATCAAACACGGCAAAAACAAGACTAAACTATGCAACAGGGGAAACAGGCTAAACAACACTCAGCGGTATGATCAGAAACTCAGCTGATCTTAAATGAACAGGATGTTACGTGTTCGTTGTTAAATGGGGATGTAGTAACATTTAAGTGAGATGCAACTGCTGCTAAGAACTGCAATAAAGAATGTCCGTGAGGCAAACATAGATGTTCAATCAATCTGCATTTATTTTAACAGTTTCTTTTTAAACAGAAGAGATAGATTCATAAACTTAAAAGAGAAGAGAAAAGTGTGAGGGTGACGCCAAATCAAAGAAAATATAAAAAGCAAAACGATCCTAATAACTAAGGCCCCAACCCAACTAATCTAACTAACAGAAAGAGAATGTAGAAACAAACCGAGATCTTCAGCGTATCCAACGCCCAAATAAACTACACTACCTAATAAAACAAAAGTACACGGGTGGCTGTCACTCCTAACCTAAACATAACATGAAGTGAACTAAAGTTAAACTAACTTACCTACCCCTTCTCCAGCATTCACTCAAACAGGTCACGAATGGCCGCAGCCATGCCGAATTACCAACGCTAACAGCATATTAAAGCTTATATACAGTTCACTCAAATAGTCTCTAGAGTTAAGCAGAAATTGAATTGCCTTCGTGACACAAAGGGGTAACAAAAGTAAGTCTTAAATTAACAAAGTAATAACGACAAAACGACAAAAGACAGTTTGCCACAAGATTGGACAGCTGCCCGCTGGCTGAATAGGAAGACGACTGACAACACGCAGGCAGCACCAGGCCGCTTTTAAAGTGGTAGGTCCGGCCTGATTGGTTGCCCAAAACTCAGTCGTCACCCAATAGGGAAACCTAAATATGAGAAAAAAGTAGAGGGAGAGAGAAAACAACAAATACAAAAGCAAACAAATACGAGGACGTAACAAGGATAACAAGTTAACAGGGGGAGAAGCTAATGAGGAAACTAACAATTCAGGCAGGAACAAACACTTCAAAATAAGAGTCCAAGATGGGAACATAGACTGAAACTGTGACACACTATAGAAGAAACACAGATGGTCTATTTAATTTCATAAAACACAATGTTCCAGTCCTTGATGCTAATTTGTCAATTTCCATGTTTTATTCACTATATAATGTGACTAACAGCTTTTTGCTTAACCCACAATAAAGCCTGGCTTCGCTGATCACATCCGTATCCAACACCTATCAAGCAACATAAACAATCCCTGTACTTTTAATACAGAACTGTTTCATGTAGACTTTTAGCAAGGAAATTCCGTCTTAATGAATGCTGGCGTTATATTGCCACAATCACAATCTCCCTAACTCTGTTCGGGAGGCAGACACGCTCTGTCAGTTTAAATCCAGATTAAAGACACATCGTTTAAACCTAACCTACACATAACTCACTAACACACTTTTATTATTCAAATCCGTTAAAGGATTTTTAGGCTGCATTAATTAGATCCGCTGGAACCGGGAACACTACTCCTAAAATACGATGTACTTGTGACATCGTAAAAAAAATGGCATCTACTCTAATATTAGTCCTTTCTTTCTTAATCTGTTTCACAGTTTGTATCCAGATCAGATGGTGGCTCAGCACCCAGAGATTATGTTTATCAGAGACCAGAACACCTAGATCCTGATGCACACACACACACACACACACACACACATACACACACTAAGTAATTTACACTATCTGACACAGCTGTGTTTAAATTGAACTGGAAGTTAAGTGCTGGGCGTCCGGTCAGAGGAGAACTGGCCCCAACTGAGCCTGGTTTCTCCAAAGGTTTTTTTTTCTCCATTCTGTATGGATGGGGTTTTGGTTCCTCTGGCTTGCTTTGTTGGGGACGCTTAACTTCTAGCGATGGAGACCGCATTTGATAACAAATTGTTCAATCTCGTCATTATACATCCCTATCATTGTATTGTTCTACTTTATACTGTTTAGTATAGTATAACTATATAAATAAAAATGATGGATTTATTGATTGATTTTAATTTTGAGGCCACGTTCTTCCTTCCTCCAGTAGTTAAAGTACAGAAGGAAGAAATATTATTACATGTTTTAATTTTCTAATGTATGATCATTGAGTTATAATGAAGGAAACTTAATCAACAACTGAGTGCTTTGTTGTTTTCTAGATAACCTTTTCGCTCATGTTTCTTTTAATCATGTGACAGACTAAACCGGTTTTACCTGAAAACGTCAGAGCATTCTCTTCCTTATAGATATTCCACAAATGACTCAAAAGCTTTTCTGTGAAAACTCTACGACGGTATTGTCTCATATGGTGTAAGTGATACAACTACATTATCTCTCAGTACATAAATAACTTTAAAAATGTTAAATATTGGAGGCTATTATTGTAGTTCTATCTTAACTTACTTTCTGTGAATCATTTTTCTCTTTCTTTCTTTTTCCTTTTTGTAGCATAGTGTTATTTAAGCAGACGTTGACAATATCAATCTGGTTTTCTTTTCTGAATATTGTAAAGACGGTTAATTTTTACTAGAAAGTCAAATATTGCATAGAACGTTGCACTATAGATTTAAGGAGATTTTACTCAACAGACAAAATCAGAAACAGTTCAAAGGTTTTTATGCAACTAAGTCCTCAGTTCACTTTTCATACAGATGAAAGTTTGACGGTAAATTAATCTTGAACAATTAGGCATCTAAAATGACTAAGAAAAGAATAAAAACACAAAATTATGCACAAAGGATATTTCGAGAAATCTCCTGTTTTTTGTTTATATGATGGTCAGTGGAATCCAGTGTTTATTCTTCACACATATATTTTGTTTCCACAGAAAATCAAACAGGATTGGACCGACATGAGCGTGATTAAATAATGATATGCATGTTTTTGAATGAACGGTTTCTTTAACCCCAGCAACAATGGCATTAAACAATGACCACCGTCGTCACAACAGCATGAATGAACCTTCTGATATGCAGTAAGAGATCGTTCCTATGCATTACTTGATTCAATGAATCATAACATTTTCAAAAAAGCACAGCTAGGCCTTTTTACAAAAATGTTATTATTATTTGAAGGCTAACTTGGCCTGAAGTAAACCATTTATCTTTAAAACATTAATTATATTGCATAGCAAAAAGTCAGTATTTTTATTTGATTTAGTTTTAAATTTTAACTCGCAGGATCTGCATCTATTTGCATTTTCTAGAAAGCCAAAGCCTCCACCACGCAAAAGACTATCTCTGATTCATGAAGGTCCTCCAAAACAATTCCGTCTACACACAGAGAGGAAAGTTCTTGATGATAAAGGAAAAGTCAGAAAATGGACCTATGGGATAAAAGACACCAGTAAACCAAACAAAATCATTCTGCTGGTGGGAGAGACTGGTGTTGGAAAGACGACTCTCATCAACACCATGGTCAACTACTTACTGAACGTGAAGTTTGAGAAGGAAATATGGTATGAAATCACAGAGGAAGAAGCAAAGGACCAGTCAGAATCACAAACCTCTGAAATCACCATGTATGAGGTCTTTCCTGAAGAGAGTCCCATGTCTCTCAGTATCATTGATACTCCAGGCTATGGAGATACTAGAGGACTGGACAAAGACCTTGAAGTCGCTGAGAATTTATCTGCACTGTTTCAGAGCAATGACGGAGTTCGTGAAGTCGACGCTGTGTGTTTCGTGACTCAAGCGTCTAAGAATCGTCTCTCAGATCGACAGCATTATATTATCAGTTCAGTTCTGTCTTTGTTTGGAAAAGACATTGTGGACAACATTGTGTTTTTAATCACACACTCTGATGGTCTTACACCCAAAATGTCCTCGGTGCCATTAAAAAGCTAAAATCCCCTGCAGACAGAGACAAAAGTGGCCAACCTGTTTATTTCTCATTCAACAATAGACAGGCTGATGAACGTCACACCAAAGAACGTCATATTCAAGCCCAAAAAAACGCCTGGAGAGACAGCATGGACGATATGAAGAAATTCTTTGAGTCTCTGGATAAAATGCGCAGAAGAAGTTTAGAGTTGACTTCAGACGTCCTGATCGAGCGCATTCAATTTGAAGCATACATCAACAATTTACAGCTTCGAATTCAAGAGAAAGAATCAAAAAAATCTGAAAAAGTTCAGATTCAGGAGGCAATAAAACAAAACAGGAAAAGATTGATAAGCATTCAAACTTTAGAATTACAATAAAAAAGACAGTCAAACAGAAGGTTCCCATTGAGAGCATGTCATGGAAGCACAGGAAGGCGACGACCTGCACCGTCTGTGAGGAAAACTGTCATGAGTTTGACTGCTGGTGGGTTTCTAATCCCAGCAAATGTGAAGTTATGAAAAAAGGCTACTGCACCGTGTGCACGGGAAAGTGTCACCACAGCAAACACGTCAAAGAAAATAAGAAATATGTAATTAGAACCATAAGCACAACAATAGAATATGATTCTATAAAAAAGGAATATGTAAAAGCCCAAGAAGAAACCAAAAGGTTTTGGTTGTAATGGATCACATTGACAAAGATCTGCAAGACATTGAGGAACAAAAGTCAATTCTTCTGACTGATGCTTACAAAACATCAAGCATCTGTCTGAGATCGCATTAAAACCAGACTCTGCCTTCACTCTTCAGCACCTGGACTTCTTCATCCCCAGAGTGAGAGAAGCTGGGAAAGAAAACTGGGTCCGAGAGCTGGAGGAGATGAGGAGAAAAGCTGTAGCTGATGAAGCCAATAAAGATGCTCTGAGTTATCTTAAAGCTGGTCTAACAAAACTTTTCATGACTGGGCAATGAATTAATTTAATACCGATGAACCAATGAACATGTAAAATTAATGAAGGTGACTGTCTGTATGCCAGTTTCTACAGGACGTATCCTTCAGATATTTTCTATTCTGCAATTTCACTTTCATCTCCTCATTCATTTTACAACTTTCAAAGCTTTATATATATATACTTACAGATCAATATCAAATCTTAATTTTATAGGCAGAAGTATTAATAAGGTTTGTATATATAATAATTTAATATTGAGCGAATGAGTATAATCAATCAATCAATCAATCATTTTTATTTATATAGCGCTTTTAACAACACAGGTTGCATCAAAGCACTGTACAGTATAATGTAGAAAAATACAATGGCGGGGATGTATAATGACGAGAGTGACCAATTTCTTATTAAATGCAGAGACGGTCTCTGTAGTCAATTCAACGATAGTCACTAGAAGTTAAGTGTCCCCAACCAAGCAAGCCAGAGGAACCAAAACCCCATCCATACAGAATGGAGAAAAAAAAACCTTGGGAGAAACCAGACTCAGTTGGGGTCAGTTCTCCTCTGACCGGACGCCCAGCACTTAACTTCCAGTTCAATTTTAAACGCAGCCGTGTCAGTTAGTGTAAATGACTTAGTGTGTGTGTGTGTGTGTGCATCAGGATCTGGTGATTGGTCCACGGGGCGCATCTAGGTGTTCTGGTCTCTGATGAACATAATCTCTGGGTGCTGATCCACCATCTAGTCTGGATACAAACTGTGAAAACAGATTGAGAAAGAGACAGGACTAATATTAGCGTAGATGCCATTCGTTTTACGATGTCACAAGTACATCGTATTGTAGGAGTAGTGTTCCTGGTTCCAGCAAATCTAAGTAATGCAGCCTAAAAATCCTTTAACGGATTTGAATAATAAAAAGTGTGTTGGTGTGTTATGTGTAGGCTAAGTTAAAAGATGTGTCTTTAATCTAGATTTAAACTGGCAGAGTGTGTCTGCTTCCCGAACAGAGTTAGGAGATTGTTCCAGAGTTTAGGAGTTAAGGATCTGCCGCCTGCAGTTGATTTTGATATTCTAGGTATTATCAAATGGCCAGAGAAATGAGAATGCAGCGGACGGGCAGAACTATAATGTGATAAGAGCTCGCTCAAGTATTGAGAACTAAACCATAATAATCTTCCTTTTAATAATGCAATTGAAAACAATGCCATTGGTACAAAAACTGAAAACAGTATAAATAATACTGCACACAATTTCAGTCTTCAATAAGGAATTATTTGTAAGTATTATACGTTAAAACTGTAAGGAGCAAAATTAAAAACCTGTAATGCAATAAGACTAATCTGAGAAGGGATATCCAAAGGAACAAAAGGACTTCAAAAAGAGAATAAACAAAACCCTCTATCCCTGTGTTTTCCTGCCTACCCTCCTTCTGCCCAAAAGAGTTTGCTTTAAGTTCTTTAAGAATAAGGTATATATGTCATATGTCTTGTGAACCTCAATTTCATGTTTGGTCTCATTTGAAAGGTCTCAGTGCGATTGGTAAATTGGTCTCATTTTCGCAGAAATCACACAATATTATGGAAAAGATTAAGAACTTTGTAGGAACTTTGGGATCTCTTTGTCTGGTCTGAGTATGTAAGCAAAGTGACAAAACATAACAAGGCGTGTAGTAGTATGTCTTCATACACCACACTATGTACTTTCTCAAAACCAGGTATAATGACCTTTTATGTTTGTGTTATTTTTGTACTGCTGATCAGTTGTGCAAATGTTTGTAAATTTAACCAATTTGGAAACTGTTCTTGCCTGGCAAAATAAATGTTAATCTTGGTTAACTTATAATATTGTTTGAAATAACTTTTCTAGTAGGTTAGTGACTTCTGAGGTTTTCCTCATTGTTGGCGTGCTAGAGTGAGTCAGATCAACGATCGATGGATGGAGCCGCCTTGAGATCTTGACTTCTTTCCACCAAACTGGCTTAGCATGCTATTACTTAGGGAACGCATTAAAAAATTACTCTTTTTGAGTCTATTGAGGAAATGGCTGCATTAAGGTAAGCGATCTACGGGGTAGCCTCTGACTAAGACCTGGACTAGCCCAGATGTGTCGTGAGTCTGTTCTGGCCAAACAAGGTCTCTAAACGACCCAGACTTCTAATGAACGAAAAGTCGAAACTAGGAAATATTAGAGTTAATTAATGATCCAAATTTAAATCACAACTAGAGGGATCAGCATTTACATTTATATAAATATAACTAAAATCACAAAAGATTGGAGTCAGATAAAATGATGGGAAGGGTCAGAATTAAAATTGGAAAAACAAAAGATTAATATAAGGGAATATAAATGATTTTTAAAAAAGCGCAAAGAAAAGACTGAACGCGCATTCACCTTCGACCAGGGTCTCTGGATTCCGTTCTTCAGGAAAGGGGGGACCCTCACAAAATGTGAGTATTATATGTTTTAGTGCCTGTGAAAGTAAATGTATGTAGAACCATATTTTACAAAACATTATGAATTCTCATGATATCTGTAATATAATATTGTCCTTTAGCTGACTTGTTTTCTCTGTCATCGTAGTAGAATGGGAGGGAAAAATAAAAATAAAATGACCTAGCCCGTGTTCCTTTTAATCACATGACGCACTAAAGAAAACCGGTATTACTGGAAGAGGAGGAGAAAATTTCCTTGAGACTAACATACAACTCATGATGAACTATACAACACTATTCACATGGATATGTAAGTATTATTTAATTGAAACTCATTCAAGATAGCACTATACATGCTACTATATTATTATTGTTTTTTTTTTTTTTTTACTTTTTACGAGATTTAACTACTGTTGGTTTAAGGGTGAGTTAAGGAGTAAGGGATAGGTCAACAGTGTAATTATAGTAAGTACAATGCAAAACTGACATTATTATGTTTATTAATAATATCAGATAATAAAAATATTGGGTTCTAATGTTGTTTGATTCCCAATGTTCTTCGAATATATATATATATATATTTTGTTTAAATGCCATATCTACTTTGTCTTCCACAGAGGAAATAAAAAGCCATAGAGGTTTGGAATGAAATGTGGGTGAATAAATGAGGACAATCCTTGTGTGAACATTTCCTTTATCTCCAGCAGCAATGGAATTACCCAGCAACCTCAGTCGGCAGAATAGCATGTAAGAGAATTTCTATATTAATAACTCTTAAAAGAGAAAGAATAATAGGTGTTTAAACATTTTAAACATTATATAAACATTGCACTCTGGAAATGTTGGGACATTTGAAAACAAAAGAGTCAAATTACATGAGACAATATTTTATTCACAACAGAACAGAAAACAAAGATTTGAACTGAGAAACTGTATACTTTTATTCACAAAATGAGCTCATTTTAAAAGCAATGCCTGCTGCAGGTCTCAAAAGCATAGGCACAGGGCAAAAAATAGTTGAAAAAAATATGACATGTTTAAAAGGTTCAGCTTGGAGTTAATTGACATCAGGTCTGTAATATTATTAGCTATAAAACTGATGTCTTACAGAAGCAGAGTCTTTCAGAAGTCACTCTGTGAAAGACTGCTTAAAGAGATTGTGGAATACTTTTTTAAAAGCTTTGCAAATCTCATAATCTACAGTCAAAATATTCAGAAAAATCGCTGTACGTAGAGAGATACGGCTGAAGACCTTTGTTGGGTGCCTTTGGAAGGCACTATGAATGCTGAGAGGTATATAAAAGTTTTAGAGTAACAAGTGCTCCCCTCCAGATGTCTTTTTCAGGGAAGGCATTGTGTACTTCAGCAGGACAATGCAAAACCATATACTGCAGCTATTACAACAGCATGGCTTCATAGTAGAAGAGTCCCGAGCTGAACTGATCTGCAGCAGTCTAGATCCTTCACCTGCAGAGAAAACATCAAAAGACAAACCCTTCAGAAGCTGGAAAACTATACTGAGCAAGAATCAGACCAAATTCCAATACCAAAACTCCAGAAACTCATAACCTTGTTGCCCAATAGTTGTTCCAGCTATTCTAAGACCTGTGGCAGACATCAAATTGGAAATCAGCTAGTTTAGTTTAAACATTTGTTATGTTATCTATGTTTTCTTCTTTCACTTGAAATTTTTCAAATGTTTTATACATAACTACAGATATAGTGTAAAATTGTTGCTACACAAACTTTCTGACAAATGCTTGCCTAAATCTGCAGAAAACCAAACGTTCCACCACGCAGACCAATCCTGATTCATCGAGGGCCACCAAAATGCATACAGAGAGGAAAGTTCTTGATGAGAATGGAAAAGTTTGAAAATAGACTTTTGGGAAGAAAGAGCGTAAGAAAACCAAAATGAACCTATGGGATAAAAGACACCAGTAAACCAAACAAAATCATTCTGCTGGTGGGAGAGACTGGTGTTGACAAGACAACTCTCATCAAATACATGGTCAACTATTTACTCGGGGTGAAGTTTGAGAGTTGTTTAGAGTTGACTTCAGACGTCCTGATCGAGCGCATTCGATTTGAAGCATCCATCAGCAACTTACAGCTGCGAGTTCAAGAGAAAGAGCAGAAAAAGGCTGAAAAACCTCAGATTCAGGAGGCAATGATACAAAACAAGAACAAGATTGAGGAACGCAGAAACTTTGCAATTCATTTAAAAAAGACAGATGAAGGTGCCCATTGAGAGCAAGTCGTGGAAGAACAGGAAGGCGAAAACTGTCATGAGTTTGACTGCTGGTGGGTTTCTAATCCCAGCAAATGTGAAGTTATGAAAGACGGCTTCTGCACCGTGTGCACGGGAAAGTGTCACCACAGCAAACACGTCAAAGACAACAAGAAATATGTAATTAGAACCTCAAGCACCACTATAGATTATGACTTTTTAAAAAAGCAATATGAAGAAGCCAGTCTGAGACATATTTGGCTTTAATGCAACATCTTGACAAAGATCTCAAGAAGAATGAAACCCAAAAGTCAATTCTTCTGTCTGAAGCAAACCGGACCATCAAGAATCTGTCTCAGATTGCGTTAAAACCAGACTCTGCCTTCACTCTTCAGCACCTGGACTTCTTCATCCCCAGAGTGAGAGAAGCTGGGAAAGAAAACTGGGTCCTAGAGCTGGAGGAGATGAGGAGAAAAGCTGAAACTGAAGAAGTGAATAAAGATGCTCTGAGTTATCTTAAAGCTGGTCTGACAAAATTAATGCAGTAACCACATATATATTTGCAATATGAATACATTGTTTTATCACATTTTTTAAATACCCCCAACATTAAATGTTAAACTAATGAAATAAACATTAAATATAATAAATTATCATTATAAAACATTGTGCATTAATCTTGTTATCTACTTATCTACTGACACTTAGTCAGTCAAGCATTAAAATATAACTTTATGATAATTTAGCATTATATGATGACAGAATTTCTAGTAATTATCAGCAATTTGATTACACTTATTAAACTATATATTTAGTGTGTGTGATTAATTTTAATCACAATGTCTACATTCGATCAAATTGATTTGCTAATATGTTTTGTAGATTACGTTATAAATAAATTGTTAGATTGAAGATTAAGTGATTAGATGAAGACTAACTAATTTACAAAACATGACTATACGTTTATAAATGATTATTAAGTGATACAAATATTTAAGTTATCTTAAGTTAAATCGCATCATGAAATAATCCTTAGTAAAAGGTTAAAACACTGAAAAAAGTTTTCAAATATTTTTTCAAGGTAAGTGTTAGTAAACCATATTTTAGTTACGTAAAATAATAAGTTAGTCAACTAAATTTGTTGATTTAAATAAAGCTAAAAGTTAAACATGTCAGTAATTGACTAGTTAATTTCCTAGTAATTTTAGGCCTATTTTTAATCACATGTAAGTCATTGAAATGCCAATTTATATATTAACTAGTATCTTATTAACCATTTACCGAGAATGTTTATTTTGTGACATGTACAATCTGTCATAGGTTATGTTAAAAATAGCATATTACTTAATTATTTGTGAAAATGTATTCATGTTTTGTAAATGATTACTCAACATCTAACCACTAAATGATTTATAACTCCATCTACATAACATAGATAAATATATTAACATATCACTTAGAAATTATATGAGCACAGTTATGTTTTGTAAATAATTAGTTCACCATTAATTAAATCACTTATAAATGCCTTACAACTGGATGTTATTATGAAGTGTTACCAGGTGCTCACATGATATATCAATATAAAGTCAGATGCCCTGTGAAATGCTCTCTGACAGCAAATGCAATGAGTTTGTTTCCTTCTTTTCTGAGAAGATAAGTGTAACGTCACGCCAGCAGAGGGAGCTGTTTGTAGCAGCAGTGAAGTCACATCAGCTGCCACCGCTGGGGAGGCAGCACACACACACACACACACACACACACACACACCTCATTCACTTGTCACACTTTCCCTTTTGTTGCCGCTATCAGAGTAGCGGGTGCACACGTGATACACATGGACATTCACCCATTTCAGCACTCTCCCATTGTTCATATTAATTTACCGGCCATTTCATACATTTGCATCTGTTGTTTTGTCCCTGTGATGTTTGTCTGTGTGGGCGTGGTCAGTCTCAGTGGTGGCCGATCACGACATCACGGCTTTCCTGACAGGGCAGCGCAACCGTAACCGAACTGCAACCGTAACCGCAACCGAAACATTCATTGCCCAAGACGCTGTAGTGCTGTATCCAAGCATGTTAACAGAAAGCTGAGTGGAAGAAAAGGATGCACAACCAACCGAGAGAACTGCAGCTTTATGAGAATTGTCAAGGCAAAATCAATTCAAGAATTTGAGTGAACTTCACAAGAAATGAACTGAGGCTGGGGAAAAGGCATCAAGAGCCACCACACAGACGTGTCAAGGAATCAGGCTACAGTTCATATTCCTATTGTTGAGCCACTCCTGAACCACAGACAACATCAGAGGTGTCTTATCTGGGCTAAGAGAAGAACCGGACTGTTGCCCAGTGGTCCAAAGTCCTCTTTTCAGATGAGAGCAAGTCTGGAGGAAGGGTGGAGAAGCTCATAGCCCAAGTTGTCTGAAGTCCTGTGTTAAGTTTCCACAGTCTGTGATGATTTGGGGTTCGGTGTCATCTGCTGGTGTTGGTCCATTGTGTTTTTTGAAAACCAGTGTCACTGCACCGGTTTACCAAGAAATTTGAGCACTTCATGCTGACCTGCTTTTTGAAGACGCCGATTTCATTTTCCAGCAGGACTAGCACCTGTCCACACTGCCAAAAGCACCAGAAGTTGATTAAATGACCATGGTGTTGGTGTTCTTGACTGGCCAGCAAACTCACCAGACCTGAACCCCAAAGAGAATCTATCGGGTACTGTCAAGAGGAAAAAGAGAAACAAGAGACCAAAAAATGCAAAGGAGCTGAAAGTACCACTTTCCATACCACTGAGACAGTAATTAAAGCAAAAGGAGCTTCTACCAAGTATTAAGTACACGTACAGCAAATGAACTTTCCAGAAGGCCAACAATTGACTAAAATGACATCTATGTCAACCCTAGAATGGAAAAGTCAGAATAACTTTGACTATGGGGCATTATTCACCACAACCCACAAGGCCTTTGCCTTGTTTATACAGTTTTGTTTGAAGTGAACTGAATTCACTGTCTACATTTTGCATTATTGTCTGTTGAGTAGCAGGGCATGAGACATGTGGTCCTCAATGTTATAATTGACAAATAGGATTTTTGGGGAATTTTGTTCTTTTTATCTGAAGGAATTCCAGAAGGTCAAGCTGAGCTAATGAAAAATAAATTAAGAGTAACATTTTGGAATTTAATTGTAATGTGATATTTTGTGCTCTTCATCTTTTGCGAAAATTAGGGAATGCAAGACCAGGTCTAGCAGATGAAGTCTTGCTCTCAGTTAATTTGTTTGCTCCTAAAAAAATGGCGGAATTGCAAATGGCCAAACAGCTGACATCAAAACAGATTTCCGTAATGCCTTTGGCGATGTGCAAGAAGGCTGACACAGAGTGGTTTCGCAGAGCACGCAGATAAAGACAAGATGCAAATCTGTGGATTTGACTGATTCTACATTTCAAATGGATTATATTCTATTGACTTTGGAAAACCTGCACCCTCTGTGTCCATGGCTAGAATGACACAGTGAAATTATTTTAGTTAAACCTGGTCAAAAGTTCACATTAAACCAATTATTGCTAACAGTGAGAGACAAACGTGTCCTCTGGCTGAAGCTGGTACATCAATCAATCAATCACTCATTTTATTTATATAGCGCTTTTAACAACACAGGTTGCATCAAAGCACTGTACAGTATAATGACAGGGATGTATAATGACGAAAGTGACCAATTTCTTATTAAATGCAGAGACGGTCTCTGTAGTCAATTCAACGATAGTCACTAGAAGTTAAGTGTCCCCAACCAAGAAGATAGAGGCGACATGGTACAGTATGACAGAAGCAACCTGTTCTTTTGGACATGTAGAAGGTAAAACTATGGCCTGATCACTCAAACTTTTAGAAGCATGTTTTTTATAACGATTAATTGCAAGCAAACTTCCATAATCAAATGATTTCATGATTGAAGGTTCTTTCAAGTGAGCGGCCGTACAAATTAGAGGCCAGTGGTCATAGCACGTTCGTGCTCTTCTGAATAAACAATTTGGGAACATTTACATTTCAATTAACATTCATGGTTTTTGGAACATGTTTTAAGCAAATGACTTGAGGACAAGTCGTTGTGAATAAGAAAAACAAGTGACATTCCAAGAAAGGAACATCAGAAGTGTAGATAAAAGTGATATAGAGTGCCAAAGGTTTACTGCATTGCTATATAAACTCCTTTCAAGTAGCTCTGACAGGCATAAAGAAACAAAATGCAAATTTGTGCTATATATTGAGAAGTCTGTAAGATGGGAGAGAAAACACACATTTAAAATTAAGATGGGAAAACTGACATTCACAGTAAATCACTTCAGTGGCACCTTTATTATCATTATTTTATGAATGCAAACAGTAATGGAGTACAGGTTCATTTTCCTTCAGCATTGCTGACAAAAAAGTTTTGGTGAATTTTGGTCAACACCTAACAATCAGTGTAAGCATGTCAACGTGAAATTTGTTCTTTGACTTGCTTTAGATAAAGTGTATGCGGAAGAGATAATTTACACTTTTAATAGCAATTATTTTGATACCATTAATATCTAAACTTGAGCTACAAATAACTTTAATACAAATTTGTTCACTTGTTTTGTTGCTAAATATATTTAGATTTATTTTTTGAGGGTTAGGGGATATAAAATAAAAGTTAGGGTTAGTAAAAAAGTAATAAGATTTTATGGAAAGTCACAGAAACCCTATTTATATTTGTGTGTGTGTGTTATTGAATAACACGTTCAAAAGAAGTGCATTTATTTTAAATAGAAATGCTTTTTAACAATATACGCTGTCATTCAAAAGTTTGGAGCAAGCACATTTTTATAATTTTTTTAATCTGAAAGAATGGAAACTTTTATTCAGCGAGGCTGGAGTAATGACTGATGGGAATTTAGCTTAGCCTCACACATATACATTATATTAAGTATATTAAAATAGAAACCCATTATTTTAATTGGTACTTTTTTACTACTGGTTTTTTTTTCAGGTCCAGTCAGAAAGAAAAGTGGGAGGAAAACTAGGATCATGTGACTCTGTTGTAACTCAAACCAATATATTTAAACCAGGAACAGCATTCATTCAAACCTTCTCAAACAACAGCAGAAAGAATCACAAAAATCGCTTGACATGAAGATGAGAGTTTTCTACAAGAGTCTGCTGTTTCTGCTGGGTAAGTAAAACATACATATCTTACATATCATTCAGACAGAAAAACACTATATAGAAATACAGAATATATTTTTAAAGAATTAATCCAACAAAATAGGCTTAAGACGCCAAAATCGTGAGCATCATTCTGTGTTTCTCATTTCACGTTTTTTTCTCAGTTTGGACAAAGACAGGAGGAGAAGGTGAGATTTTGAGAATTAAACACTATTTTATCTTTTAGTTCGTGCTGCTGTGAAATATTTTCACATGCTGAAAACCCATTAACTTAGCTATAAATAATTGTAAAAAACAAAGGTTTTCCCTTGAATGTATTCCAGTGAACATAGCGACACAGGGCACAGCCGATCAGTCCACAACGCATATTGCCTGGTATGCCACGAACGCTCTGGATGGGTTGAACTCCACCTGCACTCATACAGAGTTACAGAGTAACCCGTGGTGGAGGCTGGACCTGAAGACGACGTACAGAGTGTACAGAGTGACCATCACTAACAGACCCGACTGCTGTGCAGAGAGGATAAACGGGGCGGAGATTCGGGTCGGATCAGATCTTTTTAACAACCCGGTGTGAGTCTCTCTGGTATATTCTGGCCAACTGGTAACTTCATACAAAAGTGTCTGTGTGTGTGTGTGTGTGTGTGTGTGTGTGCATGTGTTTAGACTACAGTATGTATTCAGTTCAGTGATGGGATTGTCTTCTTCTAATTAATTGTTCTCACTGGTCATTTTTTGAACAATTCATTTCAAAGATTAGTCATAAGTCATTTGTTCCTGAATTCATACTGTAAAAAGTAAGTGTACTTTTAACTGTAAAAACAAAAAATATATATATATTAACAGTAAGTTCATGTTCAAGGAAAAACTGTAAAACATTTAACCAGACATACTGAAATTTTAAAGTAAAATTATGTTATTGTACAGTTTTTCGAAGTAAATATAACAAATGTATAATTTACAGTCAACACGTAGTTTACTAGTGCTGTACAGTGCATATGCAAAAAATATAAATGGCATTAATAAAGCACATACACTGACAAGCTACACAATCAAATGCGTTTCACCTGAGTATGAATGCGATATTGTGTAGCTAGTCATTGATCTAGGCTCCATCTGCAATGGACATCGCAGAACTGCCTTTACTGACAAGATGCGAATGACAATCATTGTGCAGCTCTATTCTTTACTCCACAGTAGATCAGGAAAACTAGGATGTCTGGTGTATTCAAAGCCATCAACAGGGATAGGAGAAGAACATTTGTATGAAGACTCATAGTAATAATGAGCAACAAAAATCACTGGAACTCACTCTTTCATCTTTCTCCAGATGTGCTGTAGTTTCTTCTATTCCAGTGGGAGCTACTTCCAGCTACTTGTGTAATTGGATGAAGGGACGCTATGTTACTGTGAATATTCCTGGAGATTCAAAGTATCTTACTCTCTGTGAAGTGGGAGTCTACGGGATTATAGGTAATTCAGAGCTACTTAAAAGACACAGTTCATAACAAAATAAGCTAGTAATAAGCTAGTACACCATCGATCCATTTTCCAAACAGTGTTTTTATGGCACACATATAATAAGGGTTTATACTGGGACTATTTAAGCTCTGGTAGGTACCTCACACCATGTGTCACATAACACCACTGCTGAGGAACATCAAACAGCCGTCAAATGAAAACATTTCTTAAAAATGATTTCAGGCAGATATGATGCATTCCTAAGAAGCTTCCTCAACAACATTCAAAGTTCATCAATTAAATTGACTAAAACTCTTTCTTGACACTATGACATCTTCCAGACAATTTGGCAACAGGAAGAACCGTCACACAGTCATCAACCTATCCTGGCCTCTGGACTGCTGATCGAGCCATTGATTCAAATCCAGATTTCATGCAGCCGTGGTCAACATGTTCCTCAACCGATATTCAGACTAACCCATGGTGGAGGCTTGATCTGGGCTCTGTGTACAGAGTTAATAGAGTCGTCGTCACAAACAGAATAGACTGCTGTCCAGAACGAATAAACGGAGCTGAGATTCACATCGGAAACTCCTTGGAGAACGACGGCAACAACAATCCCATGTGAGATCCTCTTTCAGTGACTTCATATCCATAAACAACCCCTGAAACACACATGAAGTCTGAATGAGGTTTTCTCCATCTCTCTTTAGATGTGCTGTGATTTCTAGTATTCCAGCTGGCGCTTCCTCCACCTTCACATGTAGTAATAAGGCTGGACGATATGTAAATCTGTTCATTCCTGGAGATTCAAAGATTCTTAATCTGTGTAACATTGAGGTCTATGAAGAAGGTGTGATCAAACAAAGAAGATTTTAGTGCTTTAATTAAAATAGGATATTTATGCTTTCTGAACATCTGAAACAGTTCTTAAACACTTGCATGCTCTCAGCTTTCAGTATCACTTCTTAAAACACATCTGTGTTTGACTGTTGCAGGTAAACCTGTGTTTAATGCCTTCTAGATTTTCTTTTCCTTAGAGGAACACTGCACAGCCTCTCTCTGCCTCTGTTTAATCTGCTGTAGATAATGTAGACTCTATGCATATTACTTTTTGCATTTCTTTTCTCTTCTATATATGTTCACACTCATGTCCCCTTTTACATCCTTTTTTTCCCCCAAGACGACACTTGTGAAGAGGGAACTTGAAGTCTGAGTCCGTCTGAAACTCCAGCTCCAGTCACAGGTGAGAGAGACAGACATGCAGAAGTATGAACATCACGTCACACTGAGATCTGCTCATTCACTTTCAGTCCGTTCTGGTGGAAAGAGGCTTTTCTGACGAGAAGAGAGAGATGATGATGATGATGATGATGATGGCTGAACCTAAACTATCTTCAAATCAGCTTTGCTCTTTATTTACTGCACATGCTGGACATTTCTCCATTTCTTAATGTTGGTCACAAAGTTGCATGTCAAAAGTGAACCTTTCCTTGTTACTTTAAACTAATTTCTATGGAAAACAAGTTTAACAAGTTTAATTTATTAATGATAAAATGTCACATGGTAAACTGTTAAATATATGATCATTCAACATGTTTTATTCTGTACTTTAATGAATTGCTGTATTAAAACAAACACAACTAATTGTGAGCGTGTTATTGTTTATAAAATGTTTTTGTTTAAGACTCACATTTAAGCAGTTTTATATATCATTGGAACCCAAAATCTTATGGTGGCGACATCTGACAAATTTGCCATTTCTTTCACAAACAAAAGTCCTTACTTTAAATGAACTCACAAAATAGACGGCTGGCAACTACTAAACCGACTCAATCATGAATTATAGAAGGAATATGCGTTGTAACAAAATCATGTGATGTATGTATCCTTCAGGTCAACCGATGTAAACCAATCTGAGGATGCACTTTTGGGTCAACATCTTAAATGAATGCTTGTGAAGGGACAAGACTTCTAGAGGAAGGCCGAAGTAATGGCTATAAAACACCTGCTTCATTCTGGCTGGAGGGAAAGGCTTGATTGCATCATTTGCCCGTAGCAATAGCTCCATCTTCTGAGAAAGAGCAGCTCTTCTGGTCATGAGTGTGTTAGATTTGTATGAATAACCTTGCTTTGACAATAACCAGTCATATTAGCTGCGCTGAGGGAATACAATTTTGCTTAGGGCACCATATAGGCTCAGGCCAGCCCTGCTAAGAAGTCTGGGTCTGTGAATTGGGACACAGCTATAGTGACTGACAGATAGGGAACCATACTAATAATAGTGCTGTATGGTATTTTTCAGTCGATTTATAACACTCAAATTACAGAGACACAACATTAACAGGTTGTTTAAACCAAATCGGCTGATATAAACTGCTTCACATAAATATTCAAATTACCTTAAAGGTGATTTTTTAAAACAGATTCTTGTATTTAAAAAAAAGGATGCAGAAGTGTTCGATTTGAAAAATAAAAATGCATAGAAATCATGCTCAGAAACCCATAGCACATTTCATAATTATGAAGCAATACATTGAATGAAACATTTCATTTATCTCCATCAACTGACATTTTCTGAGCTTCTTTCCACAAAAAAGGACATCAACGTTATTTACATAGGCAAAATAAACCCAGTCAAATGAAGTGCACAACCAAGTGCATAGGGGACAAGAAAAATGCTGGAGGATCTGAAGATCCTCGAATGCAGCCTGTGTGTGTTTTTGCTTCAAGTGAACAACCATACATGCGTATTGTGCATTTATTTTATATTCATTTATGTATTCTTCATTCATTCATTCATTCATTATAATTTAAGCAGTTTATTGTTTAAAACAAATAAACTTTTAATAATCACTATTATTTTATTAATCACTGACATTTTATTTAACACTTTTTATGCTGGTCAGACGAAGTCTGAGCACTGAAACACACACACAACTAAAACTATTCAATAAACTTCGCTACTGTTTTATCATCATCACTTTGTCCCCTGCCACTGGCTTTTTTTCCCTCAATCAATTTCTTGGCTGATAGAAGACTGTTATTGCCGTTTTAGGTACGTTTTAGCAGGTTTTGAGTATTAGACTATTTTGCTAGTGAGCTGTTTGATAACAATGAATCGTCTGAGAGCTAGTGCTCTACTGGCTTCAAGCCAGGGAGAGCAGGAGATGTCAGATGAGGATGATGAAGTTAAGTCCTCCTGAGTTGCTGGAGGTTATGCCACACGAGGCTTGACTTGCCGTGGAAGCAGACCAAGAAAGTAATGCCCTAAGGGCTGCTTTGATGAATGTTATCTTTCTGACCGAGGTCCTCCAGACCAAGTGAGCCTTCCATTTCTTCATGTCTCATCCCGCATTCGTATGTATCAGCATACTAGTTATGGCAATATTGAGGGGATGCAATACTGGCATATCTCGACCTAAGTATCAGAGGCGGCGCTCTCGTCCAGGCCAGAGTAAGACCTGAGTCTACTCATCTCCCTCTGAGAGTATTAACATCTGCTCTTATCTTCCTAACCCCTTAATTCCTTACCCAATCAGGTCCATACCGTAATGCTGCAGCCTCATTGGTTGAGCCCTGTTCAAGTTATAAGACTTCATGATGTGCTCCCGATGTCCTGGCGAGGTGTTTTGCTTCATAATCCTGTCCCAGCAAGGACAGGCTACTCACATTTTGCCTTAAGGTGTTTACCAATGGATTGAGATCCATCATTCTTGAACCAGAGCCCTATGTACATGAGAAGGGAACGAGACACTGCGTCCTCTAGTATGACGTGGATGATGTGTTTGCTCGGCACCCTTTTCTATTGTGTAGGCGCCAAATAACGACATCATAGGCGGTCACCATATTTAGGTGTATGCTTTAGACACCAGTCAGGCTGAAGACGCTCCCCATAGTGACCCCTAGATGACGCAGTGTCTCGTTCCCTTTACGAGGAACCATGGTTACATACATAACCCCAGACGATTTCTAGGACATAGGTAGCATTTTCACTAATATCTGATACAGCCGTAGAGATTTTGCATTGGTTACATGATCCCAAAAATGGAAAAGTCAGAATAACTTTGATTATGGGGCATCATTCACCACAATCCACACTATGACTCAAGGCTTTTGCCTTGTTTATACAGTTTCCGAATTTAACAATTCAGTGTCAACATTCTATAAATGTCTTTTGCACTGCACTATTGTGTATTGAGTAGCAGGACGTGTGACAAGTGGCACTATATTAAAATGTCCAAACATAATTTTTGTGAAATTTTAGTTCTTTTTATCTGAAGTAATCCCAGATGGTCAAGATGGTACAGAGCTAAATGACGCTTTGTTTCTAAGAGTGGAAAACATTTAGACAATTTGTTCTTAATTGATTTTCTGTGCTGTTCATCTTTTGCAAAAAAACAGGAAATGCAAAGCAGGTCAAGCAGTAGCTACAGATTAAAAGTTGTGCTCTCAGTTAATTTGGTTACTCTAAATGCGAGTTGGGAAATGGAAAAACAGCTGACATCAACACAGATTTACGTGATGCCTTTGGCGTTGTGCAGGACTCTGAAGAAGGCTGGCACAGAGTGGTTTCAGCTCACAGACAAAGCCAAGATGCAAATCTGTGGATTTGACTGATTCTACATTAGACTCCAAACATTGTGTATCTGAGTGACCAGAAAAGGAGGAAATGTTAATTTTTTAAACAATATGGGCAATTTTAGGGAATGTGGAAGACGTTTATGAACATGTAATGTCAAATTTTAGAGGTTTTCATGAAATGCTGTTTTGAATATAGTTGCCAAATATTTAAAGAACATTCCCAGATGCACTCTCAGCAATAAAAGTTCAAAAGGCACACTTTTAGTAATAATATGTACCTTTAAGATGCCGAAACGAACCCTTTTGAAAAGGTACTGCCCCAGTTATAGCTTTTGTACCTTTTTTCCTAAAGTGTGTGGAATGTTACACACTACTACACTTAAATGGTCAGTTATTTCAGAAAGTCTGTGAGCTTCATTGGATTTCCATAGTACCACAATGAGAATCTCCATTTGAAAAAGTTAATCCCACTCTGGAGTCATATTGGCAAACATGACAGGAAAGGTATTGCACGATGTGCTTCTATTATTTTTGCTCATAATATCAGCTTATCAGCCCAGTCTTGGCTGAAAGTCAGATGTTGCTATTAGTGATCTTGCTGAGGTGTGTGTGTGTGTGTGTGTGTGTGCACTTACCCAGCAGGCACACAAAGTCACATGACATTGATATTTGGTTATATTTTGGTTGCGACAGCGGGTGACCAAAATCCAACGTAAATTCATCTTTTGGTTGAACCTTCAGGGATTCTTTCTCAAAGGTGCATACAAATCTCATTATCAATTGATCTATTTCCACTATTTGATTTGAATTTGGAATTTTTGCCAATATTTTGCAATTTCAAACTGTTTCAAACTGATAATCTTGTCAGACAACTTAAATACTAGGGCACCGAAACACTGCTGGGATGCCAAGACACCAAGAGATGCCAAAGATGAAAAGTGTTGAAAAAGTAAGAAAAGGTAAAAGCATGTGAAATATGAAGTGGCAAAGAAAATGAGGATAAGGATTATGTTTTTTAACATTTGAGTGAGACACATAATTTAGATTAGTATTGTAATCAAAATGGTTTCATATGATTAAGAGGGGGAATGTAGGATCATCAAATCGCAGACTGTCTGTGTGTGTGTGTTTTCCTTCAAGCGGGCAACCAAACATTTGCGTTGTGTTTTACTTTCCTTCTTTTCTATTCATTCGGTGGGCATAATGACGACTCGGTTGCAGTAACAGACTTTCTTGCTCGTCTTAAGAAACAATGTGGGAACATTTACATTCACGGTTTTTGGAGCACGTTTTAAGCAAACGTGGAAAACCATGAATAAGAAAAACTAAAACAAGTGACGTAGATGCAAGTGCAAATGGCATTTTGTATTTCAGATGTATTTTTAAAAAAATTCTGAAATTCTAAAATTCAGTCGCTTCATTTGATTTACCGAATTTAAAAAAAAACACATGAATACAAACCTTAAGAGTACATTTTCCTCAATATACGACGAGCAATTTTAATAGCGTTGCCATTTTGACCATCACTAAACTGAAGTTACAAATATTACTTTATCTTGTTTGGCTGCTAAAATGTTTAAGGAAATACTTTTGTGTGTGTGTGTGTGTGTGTGTGTGTGTGTGTGTGTACAATTTGTTTTCTAGCTCCAGACATGTAGGAGGAGACTCTGATGAAACATGAACTGATATTTCTTCCAGGAACAACTTTCATTCAAAACTCCTCAAACAACCGCAGAAGGAATCACACGTCTCTTGGAATGAACATGACAGTTTTCTACAAGAGTCTGCTGTTTTTAGTGGGTAAGTTCATCACACCAGTACGTCTCACACCTTACTGACCAACAGTCTGTTTTCAGCTTCATCTTTCAGACAGAGAAACACAGAAGACCCTACATTATAACTAAATGTGTTGGGTTTTGGTACAGATCTAAATAGCCTTAATTTTACAAGCTAAATTATATAAAAAAACTCTTCGTTTTAGAGATTACACTCAATTTTAACCACATAGAAAATATTGTTAAAGCATAAATCCAATGAAATATGGGCTTATGCTCATAAGAAGAATTGATTTATTTAAAATACTAAGCATCATTCTGTGTTTCTCATTTCAAGGTTTTTCTCAGTTCAGACAGAGGCATACGAAGAAGGTGAGATTTTGTATGGTTTTTGTTAGTGAAATATTTTCAGATGCATGATTAAAACCTTTTTAAACCTAAAAAACCGAACAGGGCTATACAGAATAAAAAAAAAAATTGAAATGTAAACAAGGTTGACTCATGAACGTATTCCAGTGAGCGTAGCAAAATGGGGCACAGCCGCTCAGTCCACAACGGCCCCGAATAACTGGAGTGCCAGAAAAGCTCTGGATGGGTCGAGCTCCACCTGCACTCATACACAGTTACAGAGTAACCCGTGGTGGAGGCTGGACCTGAAGAAGACGTACAGAGTGAGCAGAGTGACCATCACTAACAGACCCGACTGCTGTGCAGAGAGGATAAACGGGCGGAGATCAGGATTGGAAGAAGTTCTTCAGATCTTTCCACAAACCAAATGTGAGTCTCTATATTCTTATATACAGATTCTGGGAGTTGGTACCTTTATATAAACACTGTGTGTGTGTGTGTGTGTGTTTGTGTGTGCGTGCTGTGGCAATGATCAATGGATGAAACACTGGTTTACCTACCCAAATGGTCAGGTTGATGATGGCAGCTCATGTCCCACAGGCAGTTCACCTCCAGTGAACAGACTGGAAATTTCTCATACTCTTATGCCACTTCATTTTCTCATGCAGTCAAAAGCACTTTCAGTTAAAACGGTAATAACAGGATATTGGCGAAACAGATTTGGTAAACATTTTTTAGCGCTGAGCTATACAGTACAGCCAATCACAGACAACTGTTGATTTCCTGAACACCTCTAAATGCCAAACCTTACCACTCCTAAGAGTTCTCCTAAATAACACAAAGTTTTTAGCTGAGTTTTTGCTTAAAACCTATTCACAGAACTGCTGAGACGTCTTAAGCTAACAACATGTGCGGGGCTATAAATGTTTTTTCTGCTATAATCTATTAACGCAATATGAATCCGGTGAAGAGAGCATGCTTTAATGACATACTGACAGTGGCACTGCGCAGAAGATGGACTAACATTAGGTATAAGGAAAGCAAAAGTGAAACTTAAAAACAGAAAGTAAAGGAAAGAGATTGCAGACTCAAACATGGGGTTCATTTTCGCTAGCAAAAGTAGCGACGACATCTTTCCCATAAAGCAACTCCAACTACAGGAGCCTGTTAACTCAAAAGGCGCAGTGCTTTATGCTGCGACTAAATCATCATATTCTTTATAATCAATGTGTTGAATTGGTTCAGAATTCACTCTGAATGATTCAAAAGAGTCAACAGCTCACTGATTCAATGACTGTAATGTCCTTATAAGTCACCTTCTTGTAATACCTGTGCAATACAACGAACCTTACCAAACCGGGCTGGTCTGGGAAGCACTGATGTAGAGGTTCATTGATTATAAAGATCGTTGATTTATAAAATTAGTACCGGATCACAACTGCATACATTTTCAATTCCAATGCAATTAACTGAAATTTCACCTGACTGGTTTGGTCGTCTATTTGTTGAGTAGGGTGCACCCTCTAGGCTATGCAAATTTCCTACAATACAACAATTTTGAGATCACCATAAAGGATATTCAATGTTTACGATTAATAACTTTGGCAGTTCACTTAATTAAATCCAGAAGTAACTCCTTAGGGTTAAACACCAGAGCAAATAAACAGTTCAGAACGAACTTCAAAAGATTCAGTTGGAAAGTTCAATTCAAAAAAGGCAGGCCAGGAAATTCCTGTGAAAAAATAAAAGATCCGACTCAAAAGATTCGGTTCAGAAATCCAAAAATCTGTAGAATCACAGAAAAAATTATTCAGTTCAATCGTTCCGCATGACAAAAATATATCCGTCAGAGCAAACGAAAAATACTCAGTCTCTCTCTCAAAAAAAGTTCAGTTCGTTTTATGACATAAACAACCCAAACTCCCTTACTTGTTCCCTCAGGTGATGGTTGGAAGTTAATTCTCACAAGATTCAGTGCTAATCCCGCTCGAAAAGCTACACGTAACTCCAACGAAGGACAAAAGCTCCATACGTAACGTGTAGTTGTGAGTTCACAACACGTTAAATTCACTGTTTTCAGTTACACATCAATATATACATGCACTTATTGTGCCGTTTTACATTTAACCATCACGTTTTCATCCTACTTTCATTACGTTGCTTAAACAGAACCCACTCGTTCGTCATAATCAACAATTATAAACATATACATGAACTCATATACAGTACATAACCATTTTAACCATCACATCATGCTTGCCATTAGCGTTTGAGTATTTAAACACGTTTTCGCTCTCTCTCCATTGAATATATCAGTTCACATTCAGTCATGTTTACGGCAGTCTGGAAAACGCATACTCACCAATTTCAGAGACAACAAAACATACGAAAACCTCTGTTTCAATCCTCTCTGACGATATTTAAAATAAAAAAATGTCTCTTACCAGCATCGAAGAGAAAAATAAAACGCTAACACCATCCAGCAACTAGCGTGGTGGGCGGGACTCCATTTAAACGTCGTCTAATTGGACAATCGTTAAAATGTCAATCATCACACTAAACCTAAATTACACAATTTTCTTGAATTCTTTTACTCACTTCTGTTTAATTTACCATTTGCTGTATGAGTCTTTAATTATTTCCATTTTATAATTAATTTTCAAAATTATACAGGGTAGGTTTTGAAGCATAGATGCTGGTTTGGTCCCGAGCTCATGACCAGCATCTATGCTTCAAAACCGAAAGTAATAAGCAGCAAAATCACAGGAACTCACTCTTTCATCTCTGTCCAGATGTACTGTAGTGTCTTCTATTCCAGCGGGAGCTACTTCCAGCTACTCATGTAATTGGATGCAGGGACGCTATGTTACTGTGAATATTCCTGGAGATTCAAAGTATCTTAGTCTCTGTGAAGTGGAAGTCTACGTGATGTTAGGTAATTTAGAGCTTATTAAATAACCTGCATTGAACACTTTCCAGAGGAATTAACTTAACTGGCTTGAAATAAAAGCTTTTATACACAACATACTTTTATACAGCAATACACAATAAAGCGCTATAAATGCTTTATTCATTCATTCTGGCAGTGTTTTAAAGTTAAAGTTTTATTTTAACTTTTATTTTTGAATTGCTTTGTGTGAAATGAGGCTAATTTCACTTAAATGGTACAATTCTCATAAAGAGACTCTAGATGTTTGTGTGTTCACGTCCTCATTTGGTGAGACAATAAATGTTAATATCTCGGCAAATGTCAGTATATGTAGTAAACAAAACGCGCGTCTGTTGCGCCATAGAGACGCAGAGAAATGACAAGCCATTGTGTAAGTCAGGTACACTTTATTTGTCTTTGTCAAGAGTATAAATAAAGTGTATGCCTGTGAGTAATGCTAACTAAAACCATTCCATGACATCGTACAGGTAATTTGGCAACAGGACGAACCGCCACACAGTCATCAACGTTAGGTCTCAATTATGCCGGACAAGCTATTGACTTCTATCCATGGACATCGTGTTCCTCAACCGATACTCAGACTAACCCATGGTGGAGGCTTGATCTGGGCTCTGTGTACAGAGTTAATAGAGTCGTTGTCACAAACAGACTAGACTGCTGTCCAGAACGAATAAACGGAGCTGAGATTCACATCGGAAACTCTTTGGAGAACGACGGCAACAACAACCCCAGGTGAGATCCTCTTTCAGTGACTTCATATCCATAAACAACCCCTGAAACACATATGAAGTCTGAGTGAGGTTTTCTCCATCTCTCTTTAGATGTGCTGTGATTCCTAGTATTCCAGCTGGCGCTTCCTCCACCTTCACATGTAACGATATGCAGGGTCGATACGTCAATCTGTTCATTCCTGGAGATTTAAAGACTCTTATTCTGTGTAACGTGGAGGTCTATGGAGAAGGTATGATCAAACGGGTGTTTTAGGAAAAGTGTTGTAGTAAAAATAATAACTGCTTCACAGTGGTTGAAATGTGGATATATTTAAAACTTCAACAATTGCATGCTTTCAGCTTTAAAAAAAATTTACTGCATAAAACACGTGTCTGACTATCGCAGGCAAACCCGTATTTAATGTCATACATTGTGATTTTTGAGTATCACCACGCAGCCTCTCATTGCATCGGTTTAATCTGCTGTGGATATTGTAGATTCAATTAATTTTATTAATTTGTATTATTTGCATGTAGCATTTGCTTTCCTCTTCTGTGCGTGTTCACTCTCGTGCCTCTTAGATCTGTTTTTCGAAGAAGTCTCTTGTGAAGATGAACCTGCAGTTTGAATCAGTCTGAACCTCCAGCTCCAGTCAGAGGTGAGAGAGACAGACATACAGAAGTATTAAATCACATCAAATTAATAGCAGTTTTAAGAGAACTCACCTCATTTCAGCTTCAGTCGGCCTTGGTGTAAAGAGGGACTTCTGACGTGAAGAAAGAGATGATGATGGCTCTCTTCACATCAAATTTTATGTTCTTTATTTAGGCTACTGTACATGCGGGAATTTTCTCCATTTTTTAGTAGTGATCATAAAGTTGTATGTAAAAATGTACTTACTGATTATTGCTGCTTTAAAGCTATTTGTATTGTATAATGTGCAAGCACTTCACAATAAAGGCAGTGTCAATTAAAAGTATAGATTAAATTTTATTTTACTATATTACATTACATTTTCAGCTATAGCGAAGGCATTAGTATATAACAACAATAAAATATATAGAAAAGGTACACCTCGTGTAACTTTCTAAAGTGTCAGACTGCTAAGTCTGTAAGCATTTCGCCGGGCTCCTTCCCTCCAACCGGCTCTAAACTGACTCAGGAAATCAGAGTAGGAAGGGAAGGTTATTCTTCTGCCCTCCCACATGGGGGTAGTCCAATCCAGCGTTCTCCACGTCAACAGCGAGCACACAAAAGCCAACTTGCTAGCATCTGTAGGGTTGGATGAAAAAATGGGATCATTGCAACAGAAAACCCTTACACTTGGCGGGCTTGCAATCAAACATGTCAGACAGCGACAGACAAGTAGAGGTCGCATTGGCGCTCACGCTGGGCTTGATTTGAGCAAAGAGCAGAACTTCTCACTGAGGGCACAGCTTATCAATCAATCAATCAATCATTTTTATTTATATAGCGCTTTTAACAACACAGGTTGCATCAAAGCACTGTACAGTATAATGACAGAGATGTATAATGACGAGAGTGACCAATTTCTTATTAAATGCAGAGACGGTCTCTGTAATCAATTCAACGATAATCACTAGAAGTTAAGTGTCCCCAACAAAGCAAGCCAGAGGAACCAAAACCCCATCCATACAGAATGGAGAAAAAAAAACCTTGGGAGAAACCAGACTCAGTTGGGGTCAGTTCTCCTCTGTCCGGACGCCCAGCACTTAACTTCCAGTTCAATTTTAAACGCAGCTGTGTCAGGTAGTGTAAATGACTTAGTGTGTGTGTGTGTGTGTGTGTGTGCATCAGGATCTGGTGATCTGTCGACGGGGCACATCTAGGTGTTCTGGTCTCTGATGAACATAATCTCTGGGTGCTGATCCACCATCTAGTCTGGATACAAACTGTGAAAACAGATTGAGAAAGAAACAGGACTAATATTAGCGTAGATGCCATTCTTTGTACGATGTCACAAGTACATCGTATTGTAGGAGTAGTGTTCCCGGTTCCAGCAAATCTAAGTAATGCAGCCTAAAAATCCTTTAACGGATTTGAATAATAAAAGGTGTGTTGATGTGTTATGTGTAGGCTAAATTAAAAAGATGTGTCTTTAATCTAGATTTAAACTGGCAGAGTGTGTCTGCCTCCTGAACAGAGTTAGGGAGATTGTTCCAGTGTTTAGGTGCTAGATAGGAAAATGATCTGCCGCCCGCAGTTGATTTTGATATTCTAGGTATTATCAAATGGCCAGAGTTTTGAGAACGCAGCGGACGTGCAGGACTATAATGTGATAAGAGCTCGCTCAAGTATTGAGGAGCTAAACCATTCAGGGCTTTATAGGTAATTAATAAGATTTTAAAATCTATCTGATGTTTGATAGGGAGCCAGTGCAGTGTTGACAGAACCGGGCTAATATGATCATACTACTTATATAGCCGGTGTAAGGAGAAACACCTGGGAAGGTAATCAGTCCTAGATATGGGGCATATTGGGAAAGTAGGGCTAGTACTAGGGCATAGGAGAGAGCCACAGAGGCGCTGTTCATGACACCATCCTTCAGAAATGTGTTTTTTACCACCGGTCTCCTCTTGTGTTACATATTTGTAGCACATATATATAACGGTGTTAAACTCTATTTGTTTGTCCAAGTAACAGGCATCGATTCTATTCAGTGTCTCTTATATTTTTTGTTAACTGTTATAGCTCAAGCTTTAACAAAAATGTACTTACAAAGTAATCGCTATGGTCTGTTTATTTTGTGTATGGATTAATCTTTTATGATTGTGCTGTTTATTTTTTAAAAAACACACAAAAAAAACAGTGGAAAGTGAACCACCAAACCATGGAAGAGACACTGTTTCTTGCTATAAATGTGTTTCCTCACCACAGACAAACTGTTGAAGATACCAAAACCTGCAATTAAGTATCTCCAATGTCTTGAGATCATGTTGACTAAGTTTAGTGTCAAATAGATGAAAAAACTCGGACAAGTATATTCAGTTCCACAGCATGTGTTTTTCACAAAACCCTAAAAAGCTAACTTCCTGTTTAGCAGAATGCTGACAGCAAACAAGTTGTTAGGACTGATGAGATCAAAACATGTATGAATTTTGTACGTCACTCCACGAGAACACAACGAGTCAATGGTGAGTCCAAGAGTAACGTCCTGAAAAAGTTTGACATCCAAAAGCTCTGAAAATGAAAAGAAAATGTTTGAAGCTTCAGTGGTTTTAGAATAATTTTCAAAAGTGTCATTCTGAAAACTGAAAACCTTGAAGCTTGCAGGACTGTTGGACTGATTAGGGCTTTTCTGTGGCAGCTGTGAGACTTTACAGGAAGAAGAACAGTAAAAAAAAGTAACGCTGTTCAATGGATTTATGGAAATAATCAACTGTTTTAATCTCTTTCATTTAACAACACACTTTATCTTCTCCAAGATAACTTGGATGAAATGTGTTTACATCATCACTCAAACCAGCTTTTTTTCTTTAAATAAAAGTGAATATCAAGGCAAACAGACGTTAGAAATAAATGAAACCAGGCAGTAGATTTCTAATGCTAGACCTCTAGCAGTTTATTTAGTTAAGACTACTTCCATGCCATTAAACACCATTAGAATCTCTCAAATACAGCGAACACTAGCTGATTTAATTCAATAAAAATACACTTTTTATGTTACTCAAGAAGTTTAAAAAGTAGCCAGCCTTATGAAAAAAGAATCCAGAAATACTAATCTGTGATCTGATTCTTATAGATCACGTGACGTAATAAAAGTGAAACTAAATGCAGCTGCATGATTATAAACAAGTAATGCTGATCAGATGACTTAATTTGTTTATTATTTAGTTAATTAATAAGTTTATTTACATAAATAAACATGCATATATGTATACATAATATATATATTATATATATATATATATATATATATATATATATATATATATATATATATATATATATATATATGTATATAAATCATGATGATAATAATAATAAAAACTAGCTACATGTGTTGTAATCCATGGCATAAATCAAACCAAAAAGAAAAATATATGTTTTAAGGTGCGTTTTTAACATGATCGCTGAAAAAAGATCAATATATATTAAGGTCATAAATGTTTATTTAGCTGTTGGTATATAATAACCAATCTGTTTGAGTAGACTGCCATTTGCTTTCCACTTCATGATTCAGGCTTTTATATTATTCCTCTTTCACCTTCAAAGCTGTTTTTGGGTTTCTTAGGTTTGAATTCAGGTCAGTAAATATTTTATACATGTCTACAGAAGAAGAAAACCACAACAACAATAATTCACAACTAAATAAAAAGCCTTTCCTTATTAAAGCTTTAAAGGGAGTAACTGTTTGGTTTAAGCCGCTAATAAACAATGTTTATGATTAAGATCATAACTACTGTTACAAGCCTAAAATCATTTTATGGCATACAGTATTTGCTAATAGGTGCATATCAAAATAAAAAACAACAACAACCAAAACAAAAACGGATGAAAAAGAAAGCTGCGTAGCAGTCGTGCCAGACTGTCTCTGCTCTCTATGAATAAACACAAATCTCACCACACCTCTATAAACACAAGCAATCACCAGCTCGGTACTTTCCAGCACAATCGATAGTGAAATACTGCGCTGCAAGACACAACTGAAACAATAACCAAATAGTTTACTGATCACAGACTTTCGTGCTGTTGCTAAAATTCGTTAAAATGTAACAAATGTTTAAATGTTGAATTAACGCACAAATCAGTCTTTTTACCCCAAATCTGAAATCAATTTTACAGTTCATCTTCTCCTTATGTAAATAGTTAATAGCACACACTTCCTAATCTTTTAAATCACCTGGAAAGTTGGGCACAGTTCATAATGGAAATTCCCAAACATGAGACGTCATCTTCTCAAAGTGATATAAAGAGACTCTTCATAGATGACCGTAGAAGAGCTGTGCTGTAACAACTCCACAAATACATGATCTCGAATGCTGGCCATGTAAGTATTCTAAACATGTTGCTCAGAGAAACAAAAAATACACTTTTAAAACAAGAACTTTTTAAATTATGTCAAATAAAGTATTATTTATTTTTTAATGAACTATATCAGTTTGTCGGTTTATGCTTGTTAAACTGAAGTTGTTGTTTTTTTTTTTACCTTTGGCATCATGGAAAATGTCAAGACTGAATTTCTAGAGTTTTTAAAATGGAATCGTCAGAAAACCTGCTGTCATCACGACTGCTTTCACTGCTTAAGAACGGAGAGTGGGGAAAAGATGATGTTGTTAAACTGTTTGATGCCCTTGTGAAAGAATTTAAAGACTGCAATGGTGATTTTCACACGTGGATGATTAAAAATCTTCATCAGGTGGAGATTCACAAAATCAGAGCATTGGATTTGTCGTTGAATGACCGTAAAACTGTGGGTCATGTTGAGGCCAAAATTATTGAAAAAAGCAAAAACATTAACGAGAAAACACTAAATGAGATTGTGGAGGAAATCTGTGAACAAGCAGATATTGATAAAGAGATGATGAAACGAGTGACAGACATTGTGTCCTCTGTGAATGATTGTCTATCAGCTTCTACAGCACCACATCTACGAGGAATAAAGCAGACTTTGTTTAATCTCTGCAAAGCTGTAGAAAAGACAATGAACTATAAACCGCGAGTGACTCAGATGGTGAGCTGGTGCATTCTGGCTCTTTCTGAATCGAGTCGACTGGTTCAGGTTTTAACAGGAGAAGGAAAGTCATGTATCGTGGCAATGTTTGCTGCATATCAGGTCAAGATGGGAAAAACTCCAGACATTATCTCCAGTTCTCCCGTACTTGCTGAAAGAGACGTTGAAGAATGGTTTAACTTTTATAATGAAATGGATATCACTGTTGATGTCAACACCAATAAATCAAAGGATGACGAGCTGAGAAAGTGCTACGGATGTCAGGTGGTCTACGGTACGACTGATCATTTTGCAGGGGATTTTCTGAGACAGCGCTTTCACAGAAGAAACGTGAGACCTAACAGAGCATTCCAGTGTGTTATAGTGGATGAGGTGGACTCACTGATGCTGGACAAAGGTCTCGAAGTGGTCTACTTAAATAGCAATATGCCTCTAATGGAACCTTTGAATAAATTACTGGCTGAAATTTGGTTTGTCATCAACCACCTGAAACATTTAGAGACTGGAGAGACTTTAGGCCCAATTCAGCTGTTCTCTCAGGTTCTGTCTGAAATCATTACTGAAAATAAGAACATGGATCTTGTGCAGATGACTGTAGGTGAAGCAAAACAACTAGATAATGCAAGTGTTGACCAAACAGAGGCATTTCTAAATATGTTTGTGAGAAAATTTTCTGAGTATTCTTTTAAACTTTACCAGGAAGGGCCTGATGGAAACTTACAAAAAGTCAACGAGATCAGTCCTACAGGCACAGACATGAAACAAGAAATATCCGTCCTTCTCCTGGAGAATGGAAAATGTCGTTTAGTGTACTATGAAAAAAACATTCTAGTTAAGTCATTGGGTAAAATGATGTGTAAAAAGCCTGATTCAAAGAAACAAAATGAACCATGTATCCCAGGCCTTCAAGACCTCATCAATGGAAAGATACACACCTGGATTGAAAATGCTTTGCTGGCCAAAACAATGACTCTGGGGCATGAGTACATTTTTCATGGAGACGGAGTTGTTCCTGTCGATTACAAATGCACTGGTGTTGTACAAAACAACATGAGATGGGGGGAAGGACTTCAGCAGTTCCTGGAGATGAAACACCAAACTAAACTCTCAAACATGACTCTAATAACAAACTTCATGTCTAATGTCGGACTATTCAAGAAATACTCAAAGATCTATGGTATCACAGGAACTTTGGGGGACCAAACAGAGCTTAATATGGTGAAGGAGCTTTACAATGGCATTGATACCTTTAAGATTCCCTCATTTAGACGAAGGAAACTTTATGAGCTAGAGGGTTTGGTGATACCTGAAGAAGACGAGTGGATCAGGACCGTCTGTAATGTTGTTCGGGATCAAGTGTCATCCACAGACTATCGAGGTCCACGAGCAGCTCTCGTCATCTGTGAAACAATCAAACGTGCAGACATGTTCCGCACGAACTTTGCAGGCACCATATCACAAGACAAACTAAAACTCTATGTGAATAATAACATGGATAACTCTACCGTAACAGGTTCAACAGTCCAAGCGGGAGACGTCATCATTGCAACTAATCTAGCAGGTCGAGGGACAGACCTAAAGGTTTGTGAAAGTGTAAATGAGGCAGGAGGTCTGTTTGTGGTGCAGACCTTCTTACCCCTGAACGTCCGTGTGGAACAACAAGCCTTCGGACGAACAGCTCGTCAAGGGAGTCCAGGATCCGCTCAAATCATTATGTGTGCCAGTCACTTCTCTGACTCTACTAAACTAGTGATGGCTGAAATATCTCTAACTAGTTCGCTGAGTCGTCTGAACAGTCTTACAACTAAATTGATAAAGCTTATGAAAAGTATACTGATGCCACATGGATCCACAGAGGGTCTTTTTGAGGAAACAGTTAATAACTACCTGAAAAATAACTGCTTTCAAACTCATGAGGCAATGGTCTCTGCTCTGAAAAGCCTCTTAACTGTTAAATCAATCCGATTCACGGAAAACAATCTGGAAAAGGCCAAAGCTGCCAGGAATATTCTGGTGAAGGCCAGACTGTCAAGGTTTCTTAAAAAAGACATTCCAAAAATCTTGAAAGAGGAAAAGCTTTTTTCGGTCTACCTTGACGTTTTGGATGGCGTTTATGAAGATGCTGTTTTCTCAGACCAGCTTGATGTAATAGTGTCCTCTCTTCATGAGTGTTGGGGTCTTTGGCGCCTGATGAACCTCAGTGAGGAAAAACACATTGACCTGTTGAAGGAACAGCTGAAGGTAGACTTATCGAGTGCAAAGCAGAAACTTTTAAGGAAACAGTCCCCATCCTCCATGGTCTACTACTACATCAGGTCTGGAAACAATCTCCGTGAAAAGGGACGCTTTACTGAGAGCATCAAGATGTTCACCAAAGCTTTGGAGGATGGTGCATCAGGAGAGATTATTCCTCTCTATAATCGTGCACTGGCCACTATTATGAAGAAAGACGCTGGTTATATCACTCGAGCATTGACTGACCTGGAAAAGGCTGATAAGGCAATAGATTCATACAAGTTACATCTGGCAACGATTCTGACTAATGTGAAATTATCAAGCCAAGAGGCAAATGTGGATGGCAAAAATTTGCTGACTAAACAGTTTCGAGTGAAGTGTATGATTGTAGATTTACTCCAGATGAACATTCAAGACTCTGTAATAAAGCTGAGAAGAGTTGAAAGCAGAAGAGGAAACGTGAGACTGACAGAAAAACATACAGTGTTTCTGGCAGAAGGCTTGATGAAGTGTGCCGTAAGTACACAAACTGACCTGGCTGAAATTTTAGCAATTTTTCTGATCGATGACTTTGTGACAAGAGCTGAAATCAGTCGAGATGATATGAGCCTGCCTGAAAAATTTGCTAAATTTTGGGCAGAACACTTTATGAAGGGAACTGAAAACAGAGGAGATGCGAATCAGACTGAAAGACTTTCTAGTAGAAGGGCTTCTTCCTTTCTGCCTGATGGCTCTCTGCTAGAGGACCTTATTCTCAGTCCAGTAAGAGTTCTGATAGAGCTGCTAATGGAATTTGAACACATCATGTCTTTGGGTCTTGATACTATTTTCTCTTTGGAGATCATGTCAGAGAGCACTTTCAGTGCCTTGTTTTCAAAGATGTTTAAACAGTCTTGAAATGTCACTTCAATTGATGAGATATCAGTGGTGGTTAAACTTACATACACATACACACACACACACACACACACACACACACAGTTTTACATTTACAGTTTTTCATGCCAATACAAAAATACTACAAATGTGACTCTGCAAAATCATTTAATTTAAAAAAGGTAAATTATGAAAGATAATACAACATATTTATAGTCAAATTAGTAAGAAATTATGTATGTAACTTTTTTTGTTCTATGTCTGTACATATTTTAGCACATTTTTAAAAATAAAGTAAAAGGGGAAAATGGTTTCATACATTATATATTATTTGAAGACAAGCACATATAAATGAATGTAAATCAGCACTGCACACTTTTTTTTTACCTTTGCTGTAGAAATTAGCTTTGATAATATGCCATTTTTAGACATAATACCTTAGAAATCAGCATCCTGCAGCACTCCAAATGTTGGAGTTGTGTATTGCTTTTCTCCCGCTTGCAACCGACAGTGCAATCCTTGCAAGCTAAAAATCCAAAGAACTTGTCTCGTGTTTTATTTCGCCTTGAGTTGATCCTTCCTGGTAAAGAGCCGTTCGAGTGAAATAGTCTCAACACCAAACCTCTTTAAAATTTTAAATAGAGATTGTGGCATTATTTTATACTCTCATTTACATTAGATGTTAAATAACAGAGTATTTATCTCCTTATATGATAAATAGCTTGTTCTCATCCTCAACTCTGTGTTGTGATCTGACTAAAGGATGGGGCCCTGCTTGCAATGTGTTCATTGTGATTTTTTTTTGTATTCTTTTTCATCAGATCAGATAACATTTCAAACTTTCATGTGGTCATGTTACAACATGCCCTTCATGCCCTTGCCGACGGTTGTCTGAAGGGCATGTTGTCACGTCAAGGAAATGTTGTCACATTTTGCTTCCGTTATTATGGGATAAATAAATAAAAAAAACATGAATGAGAATGAAAACAGACTGGAATAGGCTGCTGTAACAGTGTACAGTATGTGAACACTGCATTGTGAAGCTTTGAGATCTTTGTGAATAATTTATTGTGGTTTGGAGCGTGTTTCAAACTGCCACAGTCACATTATTTTGGTAAACGAGAATCACAATCACGTACATCACAACGTCCATCAGGCCATATTTCATCTAAGCAGTGCATAAGGAATCTGTAAATAAACTTCTCATCAGTAATTAGCACATGGTTCAATTTTGTCTTTATATTTTCATTACGACATATGTAAGTGTGCTATATTTAATTCTAAGTGGCATAAATAAGTAAATAAGTAAATAAGCTTTTCCAATAATGTATGGTTTGTTAGGATAAGAAAATATTTGGCCGAGATACAACTATCTGAAAATATGGAATCTGATCCAAATCTATATTTTGAAAAACAATTGCCCTACAAATCTTACAAAGCACCTAGCTATGTATATTATGAATCAAAAATTAAGTTTGGATATATTTACAGTAGGAAATTTACAACAACTTTAATATCTTTATCCTAATGATTTTTTGAAAGAAAACAATCTGACTCTGTGGTGTAATGAGAACACTCGCACCCTAAAGAGAGCAGCCCGAAAAAATGGAGCACAGGTGGAGAAAAACCAAATTAGAAGTATTTCGTATTGCCTGGCGGGAGAGTATGCTGTCATACAGAAATGCATTAAAAAAATGCTAGATCTGATTATTTTTCATCTCTTTTAGAAGAAAACAAACACAACCCCCGATATTTATTTAATAAATACAGTGACTAAATTAACGAAAACGTTTCAGCTATAGATCCCCTGAGGAAAAATTCCACTCATTCTCTATTGTTCTCTATTATCATCTAAACCAGCAACATGTGTGTTAGACCCTATTCCATCTAAACTATTAAAAGAACTCCCTTCCGACCTTGCCCAACCTCTCCTCCATATCTGTATATAATCGTATGGTCCTATAATTGTGCAGTTGCTCTTTATCTATATTTTATTTTTTAATTAATCTGTAATTGTACTGTCAGTGTTAGTGTTAGCTGTATACACCTAGGGTTCAGAGAGTAAAGCAATTTCAATTCTCTGCATGTATGTGCTGTACATGTGGAAGAATTAGAAATAAAGCAGACTTGACTCATTATCATTAATTCTGCCTGAAAGTCACATTGGTCCGTTGTCACTGATATCAGATAATCTGCCTGGTAACGTGAGTGTGTTTGCAAATGGAAATTTGCTATTGGTTGAAAAAAAAAAAAAGCATGAAGATGATAAAGCAAGAATTTTAGCGTCCATGGTATGGAAATGATTATTGCGAGATGCTGACGATGCTGAGATGCTCTTTGAGAGAGTTTATGAGCGCAACATCCGAGTTTAAGTGACATTTTAGAAAGCTACTAAATTAAGTTGCATTTAAGTTGTTTTTAGTAGAAATATCTAGAAACACTGCAATAATCAAAAAAGCCCATGGACAGGTTGTTGCTGTCAGGATAGCACATCCGGTAAGAGAAATACAAAATGTTTTAACACTGAGACAAAGTCATCAGCTGTGTAGCAATGGTAATTGATGAAAATGATAACAGTAATTTAGTGAATCATAAATAATAAGTAATAAATTGTGTGAACATAATATACAGAATTAACAGATGTTGATGCAATAAATAGGGTATGGTTTCAAAAAAAGATCATCCTTCCAAAACAGAGAAAACATCTTCACAAACATCTACATGTCTTTATAGTGTATATAATAAACTGTAATAAACATCAGTAAACACCATCTCTTATTAACACTTATTGACTCATTACCGTTAATTGTGCCTTTAAGTCAACTTGGTCTGTGAAACCTGATATCAGTGAATCTGCCTGGCAACTAGAGTGTGTTAGCAAATGGAAATTTGTTATTGGTTGAAAAAAAAAAGCATGAAGCTCCGCCCCTCTTTCTCAGGCGATGGCAGAGAGTTATGAAATTGTTGATTGATGAAGTAGATGATGAAATGGTTGAAATCAAAGTATAGTATAGGAGAAATAAAACCAGTAATAAAAGAGAAAGTGAATAAAACTTGGCAACAGTATTGGGATTATGAAACTAAAGGTAGACATTTATATGAAATACAAAAGAAAGTGGTTAAACTTAGAGCAGATGTGTGACAAGAAACTGTCCCACTTTATAATAGGTGGCCTTAACAACTATGTGCTTATATTTAAATTAATCAATTGGTACAATGCATTTACTGCATACAGGTATATTTCTTTACATCTGTAATTCATTTCTGTACTTACATTTATAATTACATCATGGACCCATCCCTTCCTTACACCTTAAACCTACCCATACCACTAAACCTGTCCCTAACCTTACTGTATCCCACCTAAATAGCAGCATTTTGCAAAATACAATATGACCACAATAAGTGCATTGGATTTATGTTCTGATAACACTGAGTGGCTAGTCAAAGTGCAAAGACGGTAAAATCCTGTCAGTTTGGTATAGTTTTTGATGTTCAAACAGTTGAAAGATTCTGAGGTAATAATGACCGTAGACGAGTCCTAGCGGTGGAGAACTGTCTCTCTTGACTGAATGCACAGTTATATTGCTCTTGTATTAGTCACAAACTATTTTATTTTTTGCCGTAAAGCTGCTTTGACACAATCTGCATTAAACGCTATAACAATAAAGGTGAAAAAAAGTACCATTCTATAATAGAATCGGAGAATACTGTACTTATAATGGCTGGTATCCAAGATCATTACCAAGCTTGGAAGAGCCAGGATAAAAAAATTAATAATAATAAACTTAAGGCTACACTCGTCTGAAAGAACATAGGATGGCTTGGGGGTGAGTCATTTATAGGCTAATTTTCATTTTTGGATGAACTATTCCTTTAAAGTACAATTTCATATACCAGAAAGTCGGCTAATTTAGTGCCAAGGAGTATTGAAATGCTGTCCCTCGTCCCTTCGGCTCCACCTCGGTCAGTCGTCGTCCTTCGGCTTCGCCTCGTACTTCCATCCGTCTGGCTCTGTCCGGCTCCACCTGGGTCTTCTGGATCCCCGTCTCCGCTTCAGACACTGGTGCCATTTGCTCCACATAGGCCCTCCAGAGCCTCGGGCTCCTCCTCCTGTCTGCCCATTATGTTCTGCCTGTCGTTAATGTTGTTAAATGTGCAAATGTGTTCATGCCTATGTTTTTGATAATTAAAAAGTCCTTTAGTTAATCCATCATTGTGAGCCATCCCTAAAACCACTACACGTAACACATATGTTGTTGCTTATTGATTTAGCCAATTTTTAAATAGAATGAACATTAATACCACACTGGAATATTGCTCATATTGTGAACATTTAAAAAAAAGACACATTGTAAATTTATTGAAATTTATCCACATTATTTTGATGTCACTGTGTCCAGTTGCATTTCTCAGCCACAAAAGACAGTAGAAGTTACACACAAAGTTCACACGAGTCTGTTAGAGTCAGAATCTTGCATGTAAAACAGCTGAAAACTCACCTCTTTCAGCAATCAAAATCATTGTCACTTCTCCTTCCCCTTGTTTATTCCTTCCCTTTCTGGCTTGTACTAATTTGAACACTGCCTGTGACTTGGTGTTACAAGCACTTACTCTGTCTGTTTGTCTCTCAAAAAATTAATTGCTTGATGTACTCTCAATTGTAAGTCGCTTTGGATAAAAGCGTCGGCAAAATGACTAAATGTAAATGTAAATGTAAAACCTTCATAAAAAGTGAATACTAATAATTTAATGTTTACACAACAAGAATAGGTGCATGTTACTCAATCTACTATTTGATTCTTGCCAATCATGTGACATACGGTAGTGAAACCAAAGCAGAGAAATACCCAAGATATCCGAAAGCATTCTAATGATTAAAGAGGAATGTTTGATTATTTGAAAACTCATGGCAGTCATACCTGCCAGAACACATTCCACCACACCTGAACGGCAAAGAAACCTCTATACACAAGCAATCAGTTGTGCCAACATCATTAGGCATTTTCGGTACTTTACCAACACGACTGAAAGCGAAAGCATGTCGTAGGAAAGAAAAACAAAAATTAGATAACCGTGAATTTGCAAATCATTCCTGTACAGTATTTGCCAAAAATACAAAATGTTGAATTGGGTGATTACTTTTTCCATTTTTAAGTTAAATGTAGATGGCTTTACATATTTGCACAAAATTAATTTTCTTAACATAAATAAAAACAGAACATGTTCTTTTCGATCACATGACATATTCAAATTCCAGAACATGACAGACGCCCTCTTTTCTTATGCAGGACAATATATAAATCCCTGGAGTCTTTCTACAAACAACTCAGGAAGAGCTTTGCAGCGACAACTCCAGAACGTCTCGAATGATGTGAGTAAAATAATTAACATTTATAGATGAAAAAGTATATTTGAGTATAATTTAAATCATTTATTTCTATGTGTATTCTTTTATTGTTTTTATGACATGCTGCGAATTTCTAAAGTTTTGAAAATGGAATCATCAGAAAACCTGCTGTCATCACGACTGCTTTCACTGCTTAAGAACGGAGAGTGGGGAAAAGATGATGTTGTGAAGTTGTTTAAAGCCCTTGTGAAAGAATTTAGTGGCAGGAATGAAGATTTTCGTGCATGGATGACGAAAATGCTTTATCAAGTGGAAATTCACAAAATAAGGGTGTCAGAATTGACATTGATTGAAAACCAGACTCTGGGTGATGTTGAGGACAAAATTAACAACATAGCTAAAAACATTAACGAGAAAACACTAAATGAGATTGTGAAGGAAATCTGTGAACAAGCAGATATTGATAAAGAGATGATGGAACGAGTGACAGACATCGTGTCCTCTGTGAATGATTGTCTATCAGCTTCTACAGCACCACATCTACAAGGAATAAAGCAGACTTTGTTTATTCTCTGCAAAGCTGTAGAAAAGACAATGAACTATAAACCGCGAGTGACTCAGATGGTGAGCTGGTGCATTCTGGCTCTTTCTGAATCGAGTCGACTGGTTCAGGTTTTAACAGGAGAAGGAAAGTCATGTATCGTGGCAATGTTTGCTGCATATCAGGTCATGATGAAAAAACTCCAGACATTATCTCCAGTTCTCCCTTACTTGCTGAAAGAGACGCTAAAGAATGGCTTGACTTTTATAATGAACTGCATTTCACTGTTAATACCAACATCAACAAATCAGAAAAAGAGCTGAAGAAGTGCTATGAATGTCAGGTGGTCTACGGTACGACTGTCAGTTTTGCAGCAGATTTTCTGAGACAGCGCTTCCTTAGACAAGACGTGAGACCTAACAGAGCGTTTCAGTGTGTTATAGTGGATGAGGTGGACTCACTGATGCTGGACAAAGGTCTTGAAGTGGTCTACTTGAGCACTGAGATTCCTCTAATGGAATCTCTCAATGGAATATTGGCTGAAATTTGGCTAATCGTCAACCAGCTCAAACGTTTAGATACTGGTGAGGTTTTAGGACCCATTCAGCTCTTTTCTCAGCTTCTGTCTGAAATCATTACTGAAAATAAAAACAGCGATCAACGCAATATTGTGCAGATGGCTGTGGATGCAGGGATTATGCCTATAAAATCCTCAAAGCAAACACAAGGAAACATGACAAATGTTCTTAAACTACTCGATAATGCAAGTGTTGTGCAAATGGTGGCATTTTTAACCATTTTTATGAAAGATTTACCCAAGTATTTCATTAAAATATACGTTGAAAGGCCTGATGGGACTTTACAGAAACTAGAACAGATTAGTCCTGCAGATGGAGATAGGAGACAAGAAATATCTGTTCTTCTACTGGGAAATGGAAAATGTCGTATTGTGCACTTTGAAGAGGACTCAGTAGACCCGTCATTGAGGAAAAAAATAAAAAAATCCTATGCATCAAAATCAGCAATAGAACCATCTAAATCTCGAATCCCAGGTCTAGAAGATCTCATCAGTGGGAAGATGCAAACTTGGTTTGGAAGTGCTCTGAAAGCCACAAAATTAACTCTAGACCACGAATATGTCCTTCATGAAGATGGAGTCGCTCCTGTCGATTACAAATGCACTGGTGTTGTGCAGAATGACATGAGATGGGGGGAAGGACTTCAGCAGTTCCTGGAGATGAAACACCAAACTAAACTCTCAAACATGACTCTAATAACAAACTTCATGTCTAATGTTGGATTATTCAAAAAATACTCAAAGATCTATGGTATCACAGGAACTTTGGGAGACCAAAAAGAGCTTGACATGGTGAAGAAGCTCTACAATGGCATTGATACCTTTAAGATTCCCTCATTTAAACAAAGGAAACTTTATGAGCTGGAGGGTTTGGTGATACCTGAAGAAGATGAGTGGATCAGGACCGTCTGTAATGTTGTTCGGGATCAAGTGTCATCCACAGACTATCGAGGTCCACGAGCAGCTCTCGTCATCTGTGAAACAATCAAACGTGCAGACATGTTCCGCACAACCTTTGCAGGCACCATATCGCAAGACAAACTGAAACTCTATGTGAATAACAACATGGATAACTCTACCGTAACAGGTTCAACAGTCCAAGCAGGAGACGTCATCATTGCAACTAATCTAGCAGGTCGAGGGACAGACCTAAAGGTTTGTGAAAGTGTAAATGAGGCAGGAGGTCTGTTTGTGGTGCAGACCTTCTTACCCCTGAACGTCCGTGTGGAACAACAAGCCTTCGGACGAACAGCTCGTCAAGGGAGTCCAGGATCCGCTCAAATCATCATGTGTGCCAGTCACTTCTCTGACTCTACTAAACTAGTGACGGGTGAAAATACATCGCTAACCAGTTCACACAGCTGTGACTTAACAAAACAGATGACAAAAGAGAGTGTGTTTGAGAAAACCGTTAATCACTACTTGAAAAATCGCAGCTCTCAAAATCAGGAGGAGATGGTCTCTGCTCTGATGGACCTCTTAACCAAGAATTCAAGTGATCTGGAAAAAGTAAAAGACGCCAGGAACACTGGGGTGAACATGAGAATCTCTGGGTTCCTTGAAAAAGACATTCCAGAAATCACAACAAAGGAAGAGCTTTTTTCTCTCTACCTTGATTTTTTGGACGGAATCTATGAAGATGATGTTTTTTCAGACCAGCGTGACGTAATTGTGTCCTCACTTCATGAGTGTTGGGGTCTGTGGCTCCTGATGTATTTCAATGAGGAAAGATCCGTTGAGGAAAGCACATCTTTGAAGGAACAGCTGAAGGTAGACTTATCAAATGCAAAGCAGAAACTTTTGAGGAAACAGTCCCCATCCTCCATGGTCTACTACTACATCAGGTCTGGAAACAATCTCTGTGAAAAGGGACGCTTTACTGAGAGCATCGAGATGTTCACCAAAGCTTTGGAGGATGGTGCATCTGGAGAGATTATTCCTCTCTATAATCGTGCACTGGCCACTATTATGAAGAAAGACACTGACTATATTGCTCAAGCATTGACTGATTTGGAAAAGGCTGACAAAGCAATAGATTCATACAAATCACATCTGGAACATATTCTAACTTGTGTGAAATCCTCAAGACAATATCTAACAACAGGTGATACTTTGCTCAGCAAACAGTTCAAAATGAAGTGTATAATTGTAGACCAACTTAAGATTAATATCCAAGATGCTGTAATGCAGTTAAAGAGGGCTGAAAGCAGAGGAGGACATGTGAGACTATTTGATAAACATACACTTTTTTTGTCTGAAGATGCTGTGAAGAGGACTATTAGCAGAGGAGATATGTGCCTGCCTGAAAAACTTGCCTTGATTGTAATAGAAGACTTTCTAAAGAGGGGTGACATCAAAAGGGGAGACGTAAACGTGGCAGAAAAATTTGCACTGCTTTATGCAAAAGACAATACAAAAACATCAGAATGCAGAGGAGGGCTTGAAAATCCAGTTGAAAGACTTATATTTCTGCTGTTTGAAGACTCTATTCGCAGTTCTCAAAAAAGTCTACAAGAGCTCATGATGGAATATGAACATATCAGGTCACTGGGTCTTGACACCATTTTCTCTTTAGACACCATATTTTCTCTCAGGGGCTTTTTGTCAAAGATATTTAGATAAGACATAATGTTTAGTTGATAAGACTGACTCGAAATGGGAAACTTCTCTTGAGCTGTCAGATCTTAGCTGTCAAATTTACATACACATATGTGCATTCACACACACACACACACACACACACACACACACACACACACACACATTGGGTATAACTGTTTTACAGGGACATTCATAGACAATGACTTGTTTGTTTGTTTTTTTAATATACAAAACTGTATTTTTTATTACTCCACCCATAAACCTACCCCTTGCTCAAAAACTTTGTGCATTTTAAAAATTTCAAAACACTTCATTGTGTATGATTTAACAAGAAATGCCAAAAAAACAACAAAAAAACAAACAAAGTGGTATTTCTATGTTCCCATGACAAAGACAATACCATAACACACACACACACACACACACACACACAAAGGTCAAAAAACGTTATAATATGATGTACATTTTTTATATATATTAATGCAAAATGCAAATTCTGAATTATATAAATCTTGCCTGATAAAAAAGGGTATCTGCTCAAATGCCATACATATTTAGGGTTGAAATAGAAAAAAATTCATTTCATTAAAGATATAATTTAATATTTCCATAGTAATAGTAATAAAATAATGAAATAAATAAAGTTATAGTTTAGGCGCCCAATAATGAGAATTGTGACTTCATGGTTCAGAAGAAAATGTAATAACTTTTATCAAATAAAATATATTTTGCTAAAGCTACTTTTGAAGATTTCCTAAGCAACAATATTTAGAGCTATCCTGTGATCATTTGTAGAATGTCTTTTAAGAGACTCTTTATCCAGTGCTGTAGCCATGGCGACTTGTACATTTGGAGCAGCATCTTCTCCTTTCTGTGAAAACGTCATATGTGATCATTTTAACCACTGTCTCTTTAGTTAAAAACAAAAATAACTTCTTGACATCTTGACAACAGAACATAACTGTAACTGAAATTGTTGGGGTTTCTTTTTCTAATGTAAACAGTTATTTATATTACATTATTTGCAAATGTATGAGCCCATAACACAGAAGAAGCCTTACGTCAGCCTTAGTTGTGAAATGTGATTGGCTCTTGAGAGTCTCGTGACCGATCGCTTCACTCTACGGGACGGTAGTATCGTTTAGAATGAGTTGTGATCACGTTAACGGAGTCATTTTCAGCGAAGAAGACCTTGTATTTTACTCTGTTCTTTGCATAAAGACATCCCATACTTTTATGCTGCATATGGTCAGATTTTTGCAATAAATACCTGTGACTGCACTCATATTTGCCTGTGTGTGTTTTATATTGTTAATACCTACCTAAGTGGGTAGGTTTAGGGTATGGGGTGGTGTTAGGTGGTACAATAAAAGTATATATTTATATAAAATGTGTGTGTGTGTGTGTGTGTGTGTGTGTGTGTGTGTGTGTGTGTGTGTGTGTGTGTATATATATATATATATATATAAGACAAAAATGAAAAACAACCGCTGCCCGTCACGTCGAAACATGGCACTAAAGGAGTAATGGCCTTGACCAAGCGGCAAAATTTGACGGGAATTTATTGTTTTCATTCCAGGAAATATGTGTATACGACTACATTTATAATGCACTTTATTGTTCTCAGTTGTCCTTGCCATGGTTGCGTATGCCATGCTTATTTGGGGACTCATGGCTGATTGCACATTATTGGAAGAGAGCTAAACTGGACGATGTGAAAACTGAATCACCAATAAACTGACTTTAACTTGTTAATGTTCTCTTGCATTATTGACAAACTATTTTCCTGTTTGACTCTGTAAAGCTGCGTTGACACAATCTCTATTGTATAAAGCTAAGTAAGCTGTAAGTAAAGGTCACCTGATTTGATTTTCATTGATGCTGTAACTACGGTTTCAATTTAATTTTATACTTCTGCCTCATTTTAAAGATTTAATTGTGAACAATAATATCTGTAAATGTTTGTTTGCCAACATTTTGTTTAGCTTGTTTGGTTAATTTAACAATGTTTAAAGGGGAATTTTACTGTTTTATTACATATGTAATGTTTGTAAACTGGAGATTTAAAGGGATATTTCACCCACAAATGAAAATGTGCTGTTAATTTACTGACCCTTAGGCCATCCAAGATGACTTTTTCATTCCTGTATGTTTAGTTTGTATGAATGATGTTTTAAATGGAGATTGTTATTAATCAAAGGCTATTGCGTGTTGTAAAGTGTTTTTAGCGTTTAAGATCAAAATTTCTTATGATGCCCAAATAATAAATCCTAGTTGAGGTAACGTAACGTGAGGTAACTTTATAGCACGGCGTCGCGAATGGCAGCCTCAGTGCTTCGCTCTCAAGTGCTCGTGTTGTTTTTGTTAGTTTTTCCTGTTTTTTGTTTATCAAACACCATCGTTTTTACCAGGGATGAACTGCTGAACATTCGGCAGACCACTCCGCAAAATATTTCACCGGTCTTTGATTATTCCGACGTCTTGTTGAACATCGTAGTTAGCGGAGCAGCGGTGCTGGTCAAAAGCCCAAGGCCGCGCAGACGGGGGAAACAGGCCGGCGCTTGTGAAACTCAGACAACGTGGACTCCGAATGCCGTTGCCCAGCATTCAATTGGCGAACCTCTGCTCTCTACCCAACAAAATGGACAAACTTCTTCTGTTTACCCGGACTAACAGGGATTTCTCAAACTCTGCTGCTCTGTGTTTCACGGAAACCTGGCTAAACGATGCAATGCCAGACAGCGCATTAAGTCTGCCGGGCTTTCAGCTGTTTAGAGCGGATCGCATCGCAGAATTAACGGGGAAATTGCGCGGCGGCGGGACGTGCTTTTACATCAATGAAAGGTGGTGTACAGATGTAACTGTGTTAAAGAAGATGTGTTGCGCCGATGTAGAAGCACTCTTCATTAACTGCAAGCCTTTCTACTCGCCGCGGGAGTTTTGCTCGTTTATTCTGGTGTGTGTTTACATCCCTCCGCAAGCGCACGTGAGTCTGGCTTTACAAAATCTCGCCGATCTGATCATAGAGACTGAGCAACAACACCCGGACTCTGTTTTAATCATTCTCTGGGACTTTAATAAAGCCAACCTCTCACGTGAACTGCCAAAATTCAGACAGCACGTTACCTGTCCAACCAGAGACCGTAACATACTGGATCACTGCTACACCGCAATAAAGGATGCTTATCACTCCGTCTAACGAGCTGCCCTGGGACTCTCTGATCACTGTTTGGTCCATCTCATACCGACCTACAGGCAAAAGCTGAAATCAGCTAAACCTGTTCTTAGGACTGTAAAAAGATGGACTAATGAAGCAGAGTGGGATTTACAAACCTGCTTTTCTCTCACTGATTGGACTGTCTTTGAAGCTGCTGCCACAGATCTGGAAGAGCTCACAGAAACGGTAACATCATATATTAGTTTCTGTGAGGACATATGTATTCCTACCAGGACTTATTTAACTTACAACAATGACAAACCATGGTTCACTGCTAAACTCAGTCAGCTCCGTCAAGCCAAAGAAGATGCTCGCAGGATAGGGGACAGAGCCTTGTATAAGCAGGCCAAGTACACACTAGAAAAGGAGATCAGAGTGGCGAAGAGGAATTATTCTGAAAGGCTTCGCACCCAGTTCTCCTCTAGTGACACCGCTTCTGTGTGGAAAGGTCTGAAAGACATCACCAATTACAAGACACCACCCCCCAGCATTGTGGCAAATCAACAACTGGCAGACGACCTGAACGAGTTCTACTGCAGGTTTGAAAAGGAACCATTCTCACCTCCTGTAATCCCCCTCTCCCCCACACCTGCCCTTCAACTCAGCGAAGATGACGTGTGCCAGGTCTTCAGGAAGAACAAAAGAAGAAAGGCACCAGGCCCAGACGGTGTGACTCCAGCCTGTCTGAAAACCTGTGCTGACCAACTGGCCCCCATCTTCACTCAGATCTTCAACAGATCATTGGAGCTGTGTGTAGTACCTTCATGCTTCAAACGCTCCACCATCATCCCCATCCCAAAGAAACCCAAAATTAATGGACTTAATGATTTCAGACCCGTGGCTCTAACGTCTGTGGTCATGAAATCATTTGAAAAACTGGTTCTGGGTTATCTGAAGGACTTTACAGGACCCCTACTGGACCCCCTGCAGTTTGCGTACAGAGCAAACAGGTCAGTGGACGATGCAGTCAATATGGGACTGCACTATGTTCTGCAACACCTAGACAGACCAGGGACTTATGTGAGGATCCTGTTTGTGGACTTCAGTTCGGCCTTCAACACCATCATACCAAATCTCCTCCACCCCAAACTAACCCAGCTCTCGGTGCCCACCTCCGTCTGTCAGTGGATCAGCAGCTTCCTGACAGACAGACAGCAGGTAGTGAAGCTGGGAAAATTCTCATCCAGCACCCGCACAACCAGCACTGGAGCCCCTCAGGGTTGTGTCCTCTCCCCACTGCTCTTCTCCCTCTACACGAATGACTGCACCTCTAAAGACGCCTCTGTCAAACTCCTGAAGTTTGCAGACGACACCAGTCATCGGCCTCATACAGGACGGTGACGAGTCTGCTTACAGACAGGAGATCAAAGAGCTGGCTGAGTGGTGCAGTCTGAACAACTTGGAGCTCAATACGCTCAAAACAGTGGAGATGATAGTGGACTTCAGGAGGAACTCCCCTACACTCCCCCCACTCACCATCATGGATAGCACTGTGGCAACAGTGGAGTCATTCAGGTTCCTGGGCACCACAATCTCCCAGGACCTGAAGTGGGACACTCACATCGACTCAGCAGAGATTGTACTTCCTTCGTCAGCTGAGGAAGTTCAACCTGCCACAGGAGGTGCTGAAACAGTTCTACTCGGCCATCATACAATCCGTCCTCTGCACTTCCATAACTGTCTGGTTCAGCTCAGCTACCAACTATGACCTCAGAAGACTACAGAGGGTAGTCGGTAGTCAGGACTTCTGAGAGAATCATTGGTACAACCCTCCCCACTCTCCAAGAACTGTACCTATCCACATTAAAAAAAAGGGTCACTCTGGACCCCTCACATCCCGCACACTGCATCTTCGAACTGTTGCCGTCTGGTCGCCGCTACAGAGCACTGAGTACCAGGACAGCCAGACACAGGAACAGTTTCTTCCCCCAGGCAGTCCATGTCCTGAACACTTGAGGACACTTATTTAACATACAGATTTGCACACAACACTGCACAAAAATAATTCCTGTTACACTTGAATGTTTATAGTATATATTTTTTTTTTTTTCTATTTTTATATTTGCTGTGTTGCACATTTTATTTTTTTGTATGTTGTACATAATTCTCTTTATATCTGGTCTTGTCTTGTTATCGTGTTGCACTGTAGAGTTTTTGTCACTAAAACAAATTCCTCGTATGTGCAAACATACCTGGCAATAAAGTGATTCTGATTCTGATTCTGGTATAAAACCCATAGACCCATAAATTCCAAAAAACAAAATATCTTGTATGAATTTTATTTAACAAAAGACAAGGACTATACAGAGAGACAGACAAGCAGACAGAGGCATAACAAAAACTGCAAAGACGGGATAGTTTTAAATCGATTGCAATTGCTTAAAGTAAAATGTACAAGAGATTAACACAAGTGCTTGTGATATTTTCATTTGTGCCAAGTTACCACCTCATACTCAGAAATACTAATTCACTAAAACTAATTTAGAGTGTAATTACAGTACATTGAACAGAAAGAAAAAAAAAAATTAATTTGACAGTATGGTTAAATGAATGTTATTGTCTTCAGATCTACACACAGCTACTTGATTTACTGATTTATTGAAAATACTTTTGTTCATGCTGATTGATTTATCTGTTGTCTTGTCTGTTTATTGCCCACTGAAAAAGAGATCTAGTTTTGCCAGACCTGCCTGAAGATAACTCAGAGCGTCTTTATTGGCTTCTTCTGCTTCTGCGTTTCTCCTCATCTCCTCCAGCTCTCGGGCCCAGTTTTCTTTCCCAGCTTCTCTCACTCTGGGGATGAAGAAGTCCAGGTGCTGAAGAGTGAAGGCAGAGTCTGGTTTTAATGCGATCTCAGACAAGTTCTTGATGGTCCTGTAAGCATTAAACAGGAGAATTGACTTCTGATCCTCAATCTCCTGCAGGTCTTTGACAAGTCTATCTTTTATAGTCGTAAACTTCTTGAACTTTTCTTCAGCTTTTTCATAATCCTTCATCAAGTTGTCAAACGGTAAACTTATACTGGAGTTTCTGATGACATATTTCTTGTTGTCTTTGACGTGTTTGCTGTGGTGACACTTCCTCGTGCACACGGTACAGTAGCCGTCTTTCATAACTTCACATTTGCTGGGATTAGAAACCCACCAGCAGTCAAACTCATGACAGTTTTCCTCACAGACGGTGCAGGTCGTCGCCTTCCTGTGCTTCCATGACTTACTCTCAATGGGCACCTTCTGTTTGACGGTCTTTTTTACTTTAATAGTGAAGTTTTTAGACTTTTCTATCTTTTCCTTGTTTAGCATTATTGCCTCCTGAATCTGAAGTTTTTCAGCCTTTTTCTGCTCTTTTTCTTGAACTCGCAGCCGTAAGTTGCAGATGTATGCTTCAAATCGAATGCGCTCGATCAGGACATCTGAAGTCAACTCTAAACTTCTCCTGTTCTTTTCATCCAGAGACTGAAATAATTTATTTGTCTCTTCCATGCTATCTTCCCAGGCGTCTCTTTGAGCTCGAATAAGACGTTCTTTGGTGTGGCGTTCATCAGCCTGTCGATTGTTGAATACAAAATAAACAGGTTGGCCACTTTCATCTCGTCTGCAGGGGATTTTAGCTTTATTAATGGCTCCGATGACGTTTATGGGAGCCATACCATCAGAGTGTGTGATTAAAAACACAATGTTTTCAACAATGTCTTTCCCAAACAAAGACAGAATTGAACTGATAATATAATGCTGTCGATCTGAGAGACGATTCTTAGACGCTTGAGTCACGAAGCAGACAGCGTCGACTTCACGAACTCCATCATTGCTCTGAAACAGAGTGGCTAAGTTCTCAGCGACTTCCAGATCTTTGTCCAGTCCTCTAGTGTCTCCGTAGCCTGGAGTATCAATGATAGTGAGAGACATGGGACTCTTCGAAGGACAAACCTCATACATGGTGATTTCAGAGGTTTGTGATTCTGACTGATCTCTGCTTTGCTCTTCTGTGATTTCGTACCATATTTCATCTTTAAACTTCACTCCCATTAAGTAGTTGACCATGGTGTTGATGAGAGTCGTCTTTCCAACACCAGTCTCTCCCACCAGCAGAATGATTTTGTTTGTTTTACTGGGCTGTTTTATCCCATATGTCCATTTTCGGACTTTTCCATATTCATCAAGCGTGTTTCTCTCTGTATGTAGACGGTATCGTTTAGGAGGACCTTCATGAATAAAAGTTAGTCTGCGTGGTAGATGAATCGGCTGTCTGTGCAATAAAGATGTGGGAAAAAGTCAGAAACTTACAGAAGGCCATTTCAGTTAGCTAAGAAAAAAATATGCCTAAAAAAAAGTCAAAATTAGGATTATCATGATAAAGTCAATATCATAATTAATAAAAGTCAAAGTCAAAATTCTGACTTATGCCCCATGTTTTATAGACAAGGCAAAGCTGTTTTTATAAAGCGTGTTTATAAAAAATACTTAGATGTCCTAAGTGAACTATGGCCTAATCCTAACTAGACCTAAAAGTCATAAACTGAAACTATTATTTTAAAAGTAAAAATTTTGACATTAATATTGCAGTTTGTGTTCAATTGTTGTAGGTTCTTGTGGTAATAGGCCCTAAGTGGCCCTAAGTAAAAAAAATCGTTAATTAAAAAGTAAATTAAATAATCGATTACAAAAACACAACATGTGGGAATGGCCTCTGTATAGCCCCCACTGCTTATCATCATGACATGGATGGGAACACAATGTAAAAACAAATGTTATTAACCTAGATTATTAACATAAATATTAAAATCAATAAACTGACCCTTTTCTGTTGATTTTTCAGTTTCTTTGATTGTGACACAGGTAGAGTTGTGACAAAAACATGACTGTTGGATTGACTTAAAAGTCAGTTCACCACAGAGCATCACAAAACTCAGCTTAATATAGTCAAATATTGAACTTAATTGCCTTCCAATTTTTTTAAGTTTACCCTTTTGTCAAAGCATGTGATTTGTACCTTACCTGGAATTCATGGTGATTATGTCGACTTCACAGAGGTCACAGACTCTCCAGCCTGCTTTATAAAAACAACAATTAACATCCATTAAATCACCTATAGGGATATAAAGGTCCAACAAAACAAGATGAGACACTTTATTAAACACAAATATTCCTTCAGTGTCTGTGTCGAATGTTTAGCTAACCAATCAGCTCTGAAATTGACCTAATGGTTTATTTAAAAACTGGCTTGTTTATTAATTTATTTAATGCTTTGGTTTTGGAAGACAGTTTTAGGCATTGCATTTGCAGCAATGTTTGTATTTTTCACTCAAACATCTTCAAATCCAAACACACATCGAGGTCTAAACACACCGATTAAAGTGAGCGAATATATAAAGAGCGAACCCTACCTCCTCAGAGAAAACACTTCTGGGACAGGATTAGGAATGATCCTAATCATTGATGAAACAAAAGATAATTCCAGTCCAGAGGTACAATTAAAATCTGCAGACTATGAATTTTCAGAATTTTCATGCCTAGGGATCTCAGTCTCACCCATGTTAAGGAAATCTTTTATACATATACTTTTATATTTCACGACAACAACCTTTGTACTCGTGATAGTTTGGGTGTGGTTTTTGAGAATTATTTTATAGATAAGATTTTATGGTTATGATTATAGCATAGATCCACACTACTAGCTTTTCTGAATGGCAAACAATAAAGAGACATATGATATACATCAGCAGGTGTGAATTGGACTACATAATCATCTAAACATCACCCATTGGCAGCTACTGCACAACAGCAGCCACTCATTCTTAATAAAAATTTGTTCAAACATTTTATAACACCTCCATGATGAGACTATTTTTTTTAATTTTTTATTTGTTTTTACAAATAATCATTATCAGACCTAGCAGTTGGGTTGTTTCTAACCAGTGGATGCACTCTTGGTTGAACAGTTGAAACGGTTTGTTTATATATTTTACCCAGTGCTGGGTTGTATTTAGCATTTTTATAGTTCAGCTGAAGAAGAAAACACACGCTAACTGCAAAAGAAAGAAGAATTAGCTGTGAAACCACTAGGAACAATCAGAAATCATTAGTCGACAATGAGAATGCGTATTTTGCTAACAGGTTATAGAGGTCTGTTTGCAAGACTATCCAGATTTTTTTGTCATTTTCTCTTGTATTATCTTTTGCCGTCTTATATTATACACTCACCGGCCACTTTATAAAGGTACACCTTACTAATACCGGGTTTGCCCCCCTTTTGATTCAACAAGGTACTGCAAACAGAGATTTTGGTCCATATTGACATGATAGCATCACGCTGTGGCTGCTGATTTGTCAGCTGCAGATCCATGATGGGAATCTCCCGTTCCACCACATCCCAAAGATTGAGATCTGGTGACTGTGGAGGCCATTTGAGTACAGTGAACTCACTGTCATGTTCAAGAAACCAATCTGAGATGATTCGCTCTTTATGACATGGCGTGTTATCCTGCTGGAAGTAACCATCAGAAGATGGGTACACTGTGGTCATAAAGGGAAGGACATGGTCAGCAATAATACTCAGGTAGGCTGTGGCATTGGCACAATGCTTAATTGATATTACTGGGCCCAAAGTGTGCATTGCTTAAAAAAATTTTTATTGATTCTCACAGTCTAATGCCGTCAGACTCTCTCATTCAGGACATTCAAGCGATGTAGAAACACATACACAGTTTCCAAAGCATTTCTGCAGAACCAAGCCAGCAGAGGGAGCTCTTATCTCTGCACGAACTGCATCTTTCCCTCGATTACAACCAGTCGTCCTGTCCCTGCAGCTGAAAAACACCCGTAACAGCATGAAGCTGCCACCACCACGCTTCACTGTTGGGACTGTATTGGACAGGTGATCTCCACACATACCGCTTAGAATTAAGGCCAAAAAGTTAAATCTTGGTCTCAAACCAGAGAATCTTATTTCTCACCATCTTGGAGTCCTTCAGGTATTTCCATGCAGGCGTTTATGTGTCTTGCACTGAGGTGAGCCCCGACTGGCGGAGGGCTGTAGTGATGGTTGACTTTCTACATCTTTCTCCTGACTGCATCTCTGGAGCTCAGCCACAGTGATCGTTGGGTTCTTCTTTACCTCTCCCACCAAGGCTCTTATGGAGGCCACTGTGCTCTTAGGAACCTTAAGTGCAGCAGAATTTTTTTGTAACCTTGGCCAGTTCTGTGTCTTGCCACAATTCTGTCTCTGAGCTCTTCTGGCAGTTCCTTTGACCTCATGATTCTCATTTTCTCTGACATGCACTGTGAGCTGTAAGTTCTTATATATACAGGTGCGTGGCTTTCCTAATCAAGTCCAATCAGTATAATCAAACACAGCTGGACTCAAATGAAGGTGTAGAACCATCTCAAGGATGATCTGAGTGTCACAGCAAAGGGTCTGAATACTTAGGACCATGTGATATTTCAGTTTTTCTTTTTTAATAAATGTCAACAATTCTGTGTTTTTCTGTCAATATGGGGTGCTGTGTGTACATTAATGAGAAAAAAAATGAACTTAAATGATTTTAGGAAATGGCTGCAATATAAATGAGAGTGAAACATTTAAGGGGGTCTGAATACTTTCCATAACCACTGTATTTAAGACACATATTATGAAAGTAAATAGGTTTAGTGTTAATAAATGCTCTTTATAGTCATTTTGACTAAACTCATAACAGATCACATATTTGTAATTCTCTTTCAAGCATGTAGGGGTCAGTCTTCTCAGATAGAGAGAGCGAGAGAGAGAGAGTGAGACTCCAGGAAGAGAGTGACAGAAGGTAAGAGCTGCATCTTTAGCTCTTCAGGTATTCTCTGAGGAACTATTAGCTTTTGGACTTCCTTGTTTTTTTTCATCTTTGCGTTGGGACATGAGCCTCTATACAGCGTACAGTGTTTTCTGTTTGCTTTTGGTTTGCAGATGGGTTGATTTCTCTATCCCTGGCATTTCTGAATGCTTTCTTCGTCTTTTGCTGATGTTTTTGTCCAGTTTATTGTGGTCCTCCAAATTTCTGCCCAATCAGTTTTACAGCTCATTATTGCCATCTTTGTCTCTCTGCTACTTAAAAGGCCTTAATGATATTATAATAATACTTGTCTGTGTGGGTTCAGAAATAACTTTTATTTTCTCAAATATTGCTTCATAGAAACATTCAGAGATGGGCAATAAACGGTCAACTGTACAATATCCAGGCTACACAGTAGTGAGTGAAGATAAGCAGATGGTCCTGGTGAAAAATAAAGGCGGGGTATTTGATTTTTTCCAAATGTAAGAACAACAAATCTTTCAACCAAGAGAGGTTGGGAGGGGGGCATGAGGATTTCCAGTGTAACAGTATACGTCTTTTGGCTATCAAAGAGGTAAAGGCAATAATATCGGCATGGTGCTTCTTATATAAGCCATCAACAGGAGATATTGAGCTACAGAACTGTACAGCATGCAATCATATATTTCCAAAAATTGCTGTTATTGGACAAGGTATCACAGAAACACTAAGAGCTTTTGACATTGTATCAAAAAAAGAGGACCAGTAAGAATTCAGACTAGGACAAGTGTAAAATGTATGAGTATGGTCTGCTGGGGACAACAAGAAACTATTGCACCTATCATCTTCTGATAAAAGTTTTTTTATTTTATTTGCTTTAGTGAAATGAATTCTGTAAACAACTTTAAACTGAAGAGATTTAAGCGAGCACTATAGTTAATTTTGGCTAAAACAGTGTTCCACAGCTCCTCGTCAATTTGAGGTGCATAATCTTTGTTGTGCGGGACATATTTGTATTTAAGCGCCCTCTAGTCTTTGTATGGAGATACCACTGATCTCAGAACTCTTCTAGATTGAAAGATCGCATGACAACCACGTTAGATTAATCATGCAGGCCTAATTTTTACCATTTGATTGTTTTTCAGAGTGTTAAAAACATCATTGAGCTTTATAAGATTCTAGATGTACTAAGAAAGTTGGCAGAAGGATTGGAGATGGTCCACTTCAACACAACCGTCAGCAGTCTCACAGGAGGTGTAGTCGGTCTGGCTGGAGGAATCACATCCGTGGTGGGACTCATTCTGGCTCCCTTCACTCTCGGAGCATCTCTGATAGTAACAGGAGTGGGAATCGGTACGGCAGTAGCTGGTGGAATAGCAGCTGGTGCCAGCAATATAACAAACATGGTTAGCCAGCAAACCAACCGACAAAAGATTAAAATGATTATAACAGAGTTCCAGGACAAAATCACCTCCACTGTATGCTGCATCCAAAACATCTCAATAGCAGTTGAAACTCTAGAAAAAGACTTTTCAACAAGCAGTGGATCACTTTCCAATCCGCAGTCTGGGATGAGTGTTGGAGCTCGACTTGGACGAGGACTGGGAGGAATCCCGGAGCTTCTTCGTTTAACTCAAATTGTAAACGTAGGGAAAATCGCAGCTCAGGCTGCAAGAGCGGTTCGCATGGCAGAGACCGTTACTGGGGTTTTATCTGCGCTTTTCATAGCTGTTGACATCTTCTTCGTGTTTCTCGACTCCAGAGAAATCCACAACATGCGCAGAGATTATGCTTTAAAATCGAGTCGGCCAAAGTCCACCAGCAACCAAACTATAGGGTCAAACAGTGACACTACAAACGCTCAGCAGGCGGAGCTGAAGTCTGAGACTATGAAATTTGTGACAAAAATAAAAGACGCTGCAGATGAGCTTCAGATGATTCTGGATACGCTACAAGATGCACTGAACCCAAACTCTAAGACGCCAAACGCAGATAATCAAGAATGATCACTGTTTGTTCTTTCATCATAGATAAACGTTTTGATTGTAGTAGCAGCTAGTGTGTGGTACTTCAGTGGTACTTTTAAAACAAAGTGCTAGAAGAAGTTTGGCTAACTTGGTCATAGATATTTTACTTATGTTGTACAACAAACAGTGTGAAATAACAAAATAAAAGCAAAAGAGTTAATGGATATCAACTAAAGTATTTAATCAAAATTAACATAATGAATAAATCTTTGTTTGTGGCTACTTATGTACATTAGCCACAATTAATGATGATAATGATTGGAGATATTACCAAGCTTGCTTTGTTAGTGAAAAGTAATTTGAGATAAGCAAGTCAGTAAGCAGTCGTCTTCAATTGCATTAAACAATTCCATTTGTATTCATTCAGTGCCCACCGAAGAAAGGTTCCAGTTTGACAGACCAGCTTTAAGATAACTCAAAGCGTCTTTATTTGCTTCTTCAGTTTCAGCGTTTTTCTTCATTTCTTCAAGCTCTTCTGTCCGAAATCTGTTCTATTTGTTCTTGACAGAATTTGTACTTACTCTTGTCTTGGTCTCAGATTAAGAGGTTTATTTAAAAAAAACCCTCAAGACCACAACTGTAGATATGACTAAATTGCTGGTTCATTTGAGTTAATCTATTGTTATATCTTATGTATATTTTCCTGATCTAAAACAGGTGCTGCCATTTGTTAATTCTGTGAGTCTAGCTCTTTACTGTTTAAAAATTATTTTAAAAAGTGTTTAATGCTGTTTGTATCAGTTTGTGAACAATGTTACGTTAGTGGCGTAATTGGATTCAGATTTGTCTCCTTCGATTGCATATCAATTGATATTTGAAGGAGAGACTGTAAAACAGGACTGCGCGTTTGATTATTTATATGTTTTATTTCTTGTAGTATTCACGGTGTCTGAGAGCAGAGACACAAATAAACAGCAAAAGACATCAGTACGAAGCATAGCTATCATTTCATTAGACCAGTGCAGCTACAACATCTAATGAACCGGGAGTGTAAACCAACCATAGACTTACTTTTACGTTCAGGAGGTGTATATGGTACATGTAGGCTACAGAAATGTAAAAGGTCCGCATTGTGTTCATATTCTGAGGTAGTCTGCAAAAGTATGTGTATCACCTGCATGACTCCTACACAAAGACTGTGCCAGGTCAACAGGCCAACCAGAAGATTCAGATTCTGTTAGGTGCAAAAATATTTTTTTTGCTTCTATTCACTGTAATTGTAAAATGAGCTGATATTATGTAATAAACAGTGAACACTAAGTAAGAGTTGGAAGAACTCTTACAGGAAAAAAATGCAATCAGGTTCTTTTGGAAATGTGAAATTACTAATTTAAATAAATGAAATATACTCTATAATAAAAAAACGGGGAGAGTTAGTGTCACTACTGAGCTCACTCAATTGGACAATTCACACCTACAGTGCTGATTCAGCTATAACTGGATGCAATTTTTCTCAATTTATTTTTTCAAAACTAATTTTTTCTCTTCGCTAAATAGGTAAATACGGTAAAATGACTTTTTCCTGTCACACTGCAAATTAGCAAATTTATGCCTGGTTTACAATTTGAGTCGAATTACTGAAATAAATGATCTTTTTGATGACATTCTAATTTATTAAGATGCACCCGTATATGTGAATATGGGAATAAATGGTAATAAAATTACATTTGAGTGTGTGGTTTTGAGCTTTGATGTTGGAAGCATTAAAAAAAATATTTAGAAATATGCTATCTCTTCTAACTGATCAGACATTTCTTAAAAGTCCTCCTATTAAATCTAATTTGAGGAATTTACACAACTGATTGAGAATTCCTTGATTCTGGTCTGGATATATAAGCAGAGTGGCACAGCACTGCTTTGGGATTCTGTAACCAGAACCATGGAGATAAACTGGCCTAAAACTCGTGTAGTGTGAGGTTGGCTTTAGGGATTATAGGGGTTATTTGGAGTATCTATGCAGGATGAGTAAGGAGCTAGAAGAAGTTTGGCTAACTTGGTCATAGATATTTTACTTATGTTGTACAACAAACAGTGTGAAATAACAAAATAAAAGCAAAAGAGTTAATGGATATCAACTAAAGTATTTAATCAAAATTAACATAATGAATAAATCTTTGTTTGTGGCTACTTATGTACATTAGCCACAATTAATGATGATAATGATTGGAGATATTACCAAGCTTGCTTTGTTAGTGAAAAGTAATTTGAGATAAGCAAGTCAGTAAGCAGTCGTCTTCAATTGCATTAAACAATTCCATTTGTATTCATTCAGTGCCCACCGAAGAAAGGTTCCAGTTTGACAGACCAGCTTTAAGATAACTCAAAGCGTCTTTATTTGCTTCTTCAGTTTCAGCGTTTTTCTTCATTTCTTCAAGCTCTTGGACCCAGTTTCCTTTCCCAGCTTCTCTCACTCTGGGGATGAAGAAGTCCAGGTGCTGAAGAGTGAAGGCAGAGTTTGGTTTTAATGCGATCTTGGACAGATTCTTGATGTTGTCATAGGCAGTAAACAGAAGATTTGACTTTTGTTCCTCAAGCGCCTCCAGTTCATGGTCAAGGTCATCCATTATAACCGAAAACCTCTTCGACTCCTCTTGAACTTTATAATATTCCTTTCTAAATTCTGCAAACTCAAATATCATGCTGGAGTTTCTGATGACGTATTTCTTGTTTTCTTTGAGGTGTTTGCTGTGGTGACACCTTCCCGTGCACACGGTACAGTAGCCATTTTTCATAACTTCACATTGGCTGGGATTAGAAACCCACCAGCAGTCAAACTCATGACAGTTTTCCTCACAGACGGTGCAGGTCGTCGCCTTCCTGTGCTTCCATGATTCACTCTCAATGGGCACCTTCATCTTCACTGTCTCTTTGACTTTAATGGTAAAGTTTGTACATGTATCAATCTTTTCTTTGTTTTGTCTCATTGCCTCTTGGATCTGAACTTTTTTAAGCTTCTTTGACTCTTTCTCTTGAACTCGCAGCTGTAAGTTGCTGATGGATGCTTCAAATCGAACGCGCTCGATCAGGACGTCTGAAGTCAACTCCAAACTCCTTCTGTCTTTTTGGTCCAGAGACTGAAGTAAATTCTTCATCTCTTCCACACTGTCTTCCCAGGCAACTCTTTGAGCTCGAACATGACGTTCTCTGGTGTGACGTTCTTCAGCCTGTCTGTTGTTGAACAAGAAATGAACAGGATCGCCACTTTTGTCTCGTCTGCAGGGGATTTTAGCTTTTTTAATGGCACCAAGGACATTTTTGGGTGGAAGACCATCAGAGTGTGTGATTAAAAACACAATGTTGTCCACAATGTCTTTTCCAAACAAAGACAGAATTGAACTGATAATATAATGCTGTCGGTCTGAGAGACGATTCTTAGATGCTTGAATCACGAAACACACAGCGTCGACTTCACGAACTCCGTCATTGCTCTGAAACAGTGCAGATAAATTCTCAGCGACTTCCAGGTCTTTGTCCAGTCCTCTAGTGTCTCCGTAGCCTGGAGTATCTATCAATGATGGTGAGAGACATGGGACTCTTTACAGGAAAGACCTCATACATGGTGATTTCAGAGGTTTGTGATTCTGACTGGTCCTTTGCTTCTTCCTCTGTGATTTCATACCATATTTCATCCTCAAACCTCACGCCCAGTAAATAGTTGACCATGGTGTTGATGAGAGTCGTCTTACCAGCGCCCGTCTCTCCCACCAGCAGAACAATTTGGTTTCGTTTACTGGCATCTTTTAACCCATAAGTCCATTTTCTGACTTTCTCATTTTCATCAAGGACTTTTCTCTCTGTGTCTAGACGGAATCGTTTTGGAGGACCTCGATCAATAAGGGTTGATCTGGATGGTGAAAGACTTGGTTGTCTGTAAAATATAGAGGAAAATAAATATGTCCAGCAAGAATGTAAGATATTTTGCGTTACATACCTTTTAACATGAACAGAATAAATGTAAAGAAAGATCTGACCGAAGGATCTCTGCCTTCTGGTTGCTCTCTGCTTAGAAGAGCAAGGTTTAAGCCTAGGTTATGTATGGTAACCCTTGTTCCCTAAAGGAGGGAACAGAGATGTTGCGTCCTTCATGAAACAACTATGGACTGAGTGGGTTGAGACTCGTCTTGGCTCCTCAGAACAGAATGAGTGAGCAGATGCGGTTTTGGCCTATGTGGTCATCTATTCTCCACACCTAGTTTCATTGGTGTTTGGGCTCCCACAAACTCTCCTAGTGTCATACACTCAACACAACATCTCCATTCCCTCCATCATCCATATGTACTCTGTTAATGTTTTCACTTTTTTGGAATGTAATGCTGTTTTGGCTGATTGAAATAGCTTTTAATGAATAGCAAGTGTCACATTCTATGGATGTTTTGTTCTTCGGGTCTCTGTGCCAAAATTATGAATTGATTCAGTACACCTTACGTAGGTGCATAGCTTTTTTTTTTTCTTTTTTTTTCAGTACACATTTGTTAAGTTCCAAATTTGGGATTAATGTACAGCAGAGATTCTCCAGAAAGTCCATAGATAATTACCTTCATTCCTATATTACAAATAAGAAAGAGAAAAAGGAAAAACAGTAAATAGGCTAATGCTCCCTTCTGTAGAAAGGACATACTATTTAACTCACCCGAAACTCATAGTGCAATCTGGTTTGAATGTGTCCACCTCACAGAAGATCTTCACCTACTCTTAGTCTGCTTACAAAACAACAATTCATTACCTTACTTTATTAGTACAGCAACATATTTCTATTTAAGACATTTACTATATTTACACATTAAATATTCGGAAAGACATTTTTGCTTTCACATGTAATTTTCCACACACCCGTCTGTGTCAAGATTTGCCAAAACTGAAGTTCTTCCCAACCAAATTCTTCAGTATAATTAATTATTGGAATAGCTGGTTGTCATGCATTTGGCTAAAATGCCAAAATGCATTTAATACCAATATAACGCATCCTCTCAGTAATGTGCACTTCCTCTCGTTCTACTAATACATTAAACTTACAATGTACTCATAAAACGCTGCGTATTTTGGTGCACATTTGTTATTATGACAATAAGTGACTGCCTCTGTGAAGCTTCACAAAAAAAATCCAATATTTAAATTTTCACTTCATCAAAGTCAGGATCAATGATCAACTAGAATCATTATCAGTATTATTAATTTTTACAGTAACTTATTGTAAAAATTTAAGTCAAAGGTTTTACATTTTTTGGTCAAAATCTTTATTAAGTAATTACTTCAATAAATAATTTAAAAAAGTAGCACTAAATGCTGTTGATACACTTAAACAACTGTAACATTTATGATCTAAAACACTAACCGCACGGTAATGATCGTGAACGGTGAAGTTTGACGCTCAAAAAATCCAAATTACTGTAAATACCACTTCAGTGCCACTCATATAAAAGTAAATGCACAGATTAATCCACTGCCTGTAAACCTAAAGTACAAACGTACTTTCTTACCTCCTCAGAGAGAGCGCTCCCAGAACATGAGGTAATCCAGAAAGGTGGAGATATTTTCAGCCACCAACGACCAAAGCCTACTTGTTTTGGTTTACTTGATGAAGTTTTGGAAATATATTAGAAATTATGGCATTAGAAGGGTCTAAATCAATAATCCCATTCATCATTCAATCATGTCACACACATTAAGGAAACATTTTAACATTCAATGAAAACAACCTTTGAACTCAGCCAAAGTGTGCTCATGAGTCTTGAGAATTATCTTACAGATAAGATTACAGAGATCTCATGACTACATCTTTGATCCAACTTTTAAAAGGATTGTATTGCTGTGCAGATAAAAGTTTTGTTTATGGTGCACTGCAAAACTAGTTTTATTTTATCTTCCAGGTAAAAACACTGGTATAAAATAAATCGCTTTTCTAAAACTTTTATAACTTTTTTTATAAGTACAGCTGTGATTTGGACGAGTGAATGTGTATTTACGTTGATCAGACTTCTCTTCTTTTATTTTTTCATAAGGGCTTCTTTTGAGACTCTTACAATCTCAACTAAATATTAAAGCACGCTCACCTATATATATCCATATACAGAATAAAAACTTGCAAAGGATCAAAGGTTTATTTTCAGAGACATTACACTCCTTCAGAACAGCTTCCTTTCACTTATATGGTCCAAAGATGAAGCTCACCAAGAGCCAAATGAAAGTTAAGGGATTTATAAAGGACCTCCGTGAATAGATGATAATCAGAGCCTCACTAATGGATGATGCGTTGCAGATGCAGAATAAATAGTTAATTCCTGAAAATATTATAGTTAATTAGTAATTAGTAATACGTTTATTACTATCCCGATCTAAGTTTCAAGTTAGAGTGTATTTTATTCTGTTGTCAGTCACAGCATTTTGGAAAAAACTGCCTTTTGTGTCCCGTGGCAAACAAAGCAGATCGATACATTTATAATTATTAGTGTAATTTATGTCATTTGAGTTAGCGCATGGATTTAAATACACCTGGCACATGATTTCTGTGAGGTCACCTGATAGAAGACCTTCGATCCCGGTTTTTTCCCCTTAAATATAATGATTTTTGGTTTCATAGACAGAAAACCAGGAATAGGCCACAGCTCAATTAGGACATTTAATTATTTTTCATGCCTCAGACAAAACATTTCTTTATTTATTCTCATCCAGAAACTGCTGAAGATCCTTTAGTTATTTTTCAATGCAACACCGTTGGCATCAGCAGTAACATTAAAAGGTCGCTCATTCTGCGTTTCAGTGTGTTTTTTCGACAATAGATGGCCTCAGTGTACACTTTTCAAAGTAACTATTCTTGTACAAGACAAGGAAATGACAGCAACGGCACAAAACATACTTAAGAAGCTGTTCAGACTGAAAATGAGTTTATCGAAGGCGTGCATTTGGCAGACTTCAAGATCGCTAAATAAAATACGCTTCCTGTTTTTTGCTTTGTTTATTTTCACCACTGCTAGCATTAGCGCGGAAAATGGCTTTTTCTGCTAAAACGTATCTCAACAAGCGGGGCTATTTTAAACAAAGATCGATAACAATGTAATTCACTTGACACTTGTATTAGAGTGCACAAATAAAAACGCAAGTCTTCTTTGGAGACGCAAAACACGAATCCGTCTGCCTATAACATAGAGTAAAAGCGGTGTTTGTGATATTACACGTGAATGCATTAATCAGGCTGATCTGCTATTCTATCTATCGTTTTCGTGATTTCTTCCATGGCATTCTGTAACTGAAATATTTCTATCCACATCATTTCGAGAGCCGTTCTAATGGGCAGAGCTCCGATGAAACGGTTTCCAATCAGACATGTTTGAGACGTTATCTGCCCGGCCAGCACACTAATGTCATAAATCTGTAAGAAGCGCACTAATTCACCGGCAGATGAGAAGTATTTATTTAAATACCCGACGTCACGCTCTGGGTAACTGAGGTCTGTCAGTATTTCGTGAACCTGCCTGCTGATCTCTCTCATCGCGTCCATCATAGGGCTGATTTTATTCTGGATTTCCTTCACTGCAGCATCAGCGTCTCGTATTAATTTGTCCTGCAGGCCCATGATCTTCTTGTTCCAGACTTTATCAGCGATCGCAGCGCCTGAAAGCCCAGCTACTCCGGCCCCCGTGATAAGAGCAGAAGCTCCCCGATGCGCCGGAGCTAAAAGTAACCCCAAGCCCACCATCAATCCTCCGGCCACTTCCACAACCGAGGCGTTCGTGATGGCTCCAGAAGCACGTCTGAAATCTTCTTCGAATGTCCTGATGATAAAATGCAGTCTCTGCACGCCCTGCTCGACCGAAGAGAAATCTCTCATATAGAGCGCAACCAATTGGCTTTTGAGATAACTAAAAACTAACCTAGAGGGAACAGGAACAAACAAAATTGCGCATTTTTAAATTGTAGCGCAGCGCGCTATTTGTCGTACGTATGCGTTTACAATAACACGGTTTTTGCTTCATAAAACAGCTGGTTCATCGTGCACTAATCACATCTAACTAACACCCAATAATTCATATTTAAGTGAGTAATGCTTAAAACCCGTTCTCTTACAGCACTTTGGGAGGTCGCTCTTTGCTCTTGCTCTGACTTTTGCCTTTTCTCCTTTTTGTTTTCCTTGCATTTTCTCCAGAAAACACGGTAAGAGCTGAAACAGGCAAATACAATATTGTCATTTTGAGAGAGAAACTTATAAGAAAAGCCTGTAGAACAACAACATTACGCGTTAATACTAGCATTTAGCATAGCTCATAAATCAAACATAACGCTTTATTAACAAAGACCATGGTACACAAAATATAAAATCGTAAATATACACCACTGACTTTGTGCTCTTCTCAACCCTCTAGAGCAGACGGCTTTTTACATTAATAAGTTAATTGAAACTGAATCTGTGTCAAAGTAATTATGATCAAAAACACCTTTAAATAGTTCATATTTCCCAACGTAGTTCATAAAGACAGGGTTGGATAGAAAAATTAAACGACATTCATCCTTAAACCTATGCAATATTCAAATCAACAAATTTTAAAGTCTAAGAGGATGTTACTGTGTATACTGTACACATAAATCATCCAGCGAGGAACATACTAAAAATATTCTACAAAAAAAACGATGTCCTCATTTCACCTTTGGCTGTTTTCGTGTTATTTACCTCCGGTACTCTGAGACTCTGTGAACCCATCCATCTTCTTCTTCTTCTTCTTCTGCTTGAACCGCACTTCACAATAAACGTATCAGCAATATCACTTTCATAATAAAAGTCTCCAGAGGGCCAATCATTCACCGGGGGAAAATAACATGTTATAACAAAACAAACATTCAGCTAAAATAATTATATTATTATTAAAATAATAATGATTTTGTTAACCTCCGGGACAACATCTGAATCTAAAACTATAGTCTTTACCGATCATATCACCCATGAGTAATGCCTAAAATCAGATTCAATGGCAGATGACTGACACTGACGTACAAAAGCCTAAACTTCACACCGTTTCTTCACATCTGATTGGTTAAATCACAATATTGTTCCACAAAGATGTTGCACCTGCTAAAATCAGGTTAGTGGAGACCTGGCATACCACTGCAAACCACTGCTTAAAGTTTAACGGCAGTAACATTATGTGTCCAGGGTGACTGGTGATTCATTTCTGCATCACTTTCAGTTCCTCTGTTTAATGTTTGAGCTAAAAATCCTTGGATATATTTAGCTGGCCTGTTTCAGATTCGACTGAGAGACGGCAGAAGTGCGGTGCGTTACTACAAAAATAATAATGGTAATAAAAATAAGGATAATAAATCAAAGAAGATGTAATATTTTGAGTCCTGGTTTGGGCTGGTGTTCCAAAAGTAACATTAAATAATCAACATGACTGGTGTCTGCACGAGCAACGGCTTTCCTGAAGTCAGTTATTATAGTATAGTAGTTATAGTATTGTCTGAGAGAAACAACAAACAAAGGCTTAGCATTAATAGCCAAACCAGAAAAATATACCTGCTTGTTACTTATACAAACTGTAAAAAACAACTTTACATGTTTAATAAGAAAATGAAACTTGAAAAATAATGTCATGGTACATACAGAGTTTTATATTCTCGCCGATGGGAGTTAGTAATAAAATTGTGCGTCTGCTTTTTAATTTCTATCCTATTTATTATTCATTTTAAGCCGGCAATGGTAAATATTTCAAGTCTTTATGTAGATGTGATGTATACGTACATTTCTAATGTTGCAATCGCAATTATTTCTAATGTTGCAATGACAGTGACAATTATTAAAAAAAAAAGCATACATGGACTCAAGTCACTTCTCTTAAATTCAATAGCATTACGTCAAAATTTGTATAATGAAGTGTAAAATAAATGATAGCAAAACTACTTTTAGTGTTATACTGTAAAACTAAGTTGCAGTAAGGGTACCATACTGTAAAATACATCTACAGGCAAACTACCGTAAAGGGGCCGTTACAGTAACATACTGGCTATAGTGCGGCCTGTAAGTTACCGTAAAAATACAATAATAAAAGTCGAGCAGCGTAATGATAAAATAATAATAAAAGCCTGTCGATGGATCCGCACACATCTCATCTCGTCAGCCCCGTAACAGATGTTCAGTTCACACTGAGAGATATTATTCTTTTTCAGTAACTTTTTTTCAAATTCCTACAATAAAGACATCTGAGCTGTTCCAAGCGATTGAAATCAGTATTGATAACATGAATCATCGTAATGCAGAGGAAACACCGAAGCTGTAGAGGTGTTTTTAATGGGTTTTTTTGCAAAACACTCAATATCGTCAAATACCGTTAAAACGTTATTGTAGATGATTTACAGTAAATCACGCACCCCTATATCAGACTGTGCTTTCCGCTTTTTCACAGACAAGTAAGCCTCACTGTCATTACAATGACTCAGGAAATAATTCATCTATACCAGTAATGCTTCAAATATTAGCTTGTTTTGTTTTGTTTGAGTGTCATGCTCTGGCCTCTGCTTTACTGCCTTTCAAGTTTATGGTTTGTATTATTATATATTATTATTTGAATACGTGGGGAGTGTGTGTTTTGTTGGAATAATTTGATCAACTAAAAACTAAATTTTTAACATTTAACACAACTTTTAAACCGTTAACATGAAAGAAACAAAAAAACAATCACACATCTCATACCATACCATACAATCCTACAGAAACATTACAAAATCATTCAACACAAATGGAAATTCAAACTCTGACGCTTCAAATCATTCCTAAATAAATTGCCAATTAAATCAATTTTGGAAAATAAAATCCATATGAATTAAAGTGAACTGATCCAAATCTTAGGCTGCACAAACCTGTTAAACACAGCGTGTTAAAAGCTGTTCTTGACATGTATCTTGACTCACATGCGCAGACGGAAGAGAAAGACTGACGCTCTACTGATTATATATATATATATATTATAGTGCTTATAGAGTTTCTTTCTGTTTTATATCCATGCATGTGAAGAGTGCACCTGAGAGAACTCTTCTTAAAAGACGTCAGCCTCGGGTTTCCTGCTCTCCTCCCGACTCTTACTCCACCGGACAGACCAACCCTCCTCATTTTCCAGTAGGCTGTTTGTGCCACTCTCATACAAACATCCAACGCTGAATATTATGAAATGATAAACAAAAGCAGTCCACGTGAATTCCAGGGACCCGACGGGCTAAATGAGTTTTCTTACCGAAATGCACTGAACTTAAGAGTGTGGGGTGCTAAAAAACTAATTCAATTGAGGGCTATCAATTTTTTTTTTTTTTTATGTACAGCAGCTTCAAAAAAGGCATATTTTACTTTCTGTGCTATTAAACTCCTCATATGTGCTATATTAGTAATATACTGATGCCAACTGCCAAATATGACACTTACACAGTCATATAATTTATGAACAAATATAGAAAATAATGTTTTTGTATAACCTAGGTTACCCGACAATGATAGCCACGATATTACATAACATATTTTTTAAACAGGTCTATTATTTTATACAATGAATATATGCGCAAAGGCTGATAATTAAAACGATTAACGCCGCAGTCATCAGTGAACGTTCAGCTTTATAAATATTAAAAGAAGTTAAAAAAAACTTTAAGTAAAAAACGGCACGTTCAATCAGATTCGTCTCTCGTTGTCTCAAACAGAAAATGCGCCGTTAATGCAGCGTTACATTTAAGACCTTTAACGCTTTAAAACGCCACTTCACCAAATAAAAAAAAATTAAAAATGAAAAGAAATACTTTTATTGTAATCTCAATCTATCTAAAGGCGCGTCTATGAGGAGGGAGAGTCAGGGAATTCATCTCAGTCTTTATTAGTAAATCATTCAAATGTCTTCCTATTGTTTCATCTTTGCGGGAAGAAATAATAATTGACGGATGTCTAAAATGAGGAAACACGTAACACGCGTCTGAACTATGGTGTGAAAAATGTCCTGAAGTCCGGCCCCAGGGGCCCTGGTTTACAAGCTGCATTACCCGTTTTTTTTTACTTTCACTTTCTCTAGTGAATGATTGACTCCTCCCCCGTAATATTAACTATTTATAAGTCACATATTACACCTTTTCAAAGGTTTTTAATGTTTCTTTTCCAGTTTTCCTGAGAGTTCAAAACAAGAAAATAATTTGTAAATCTTTGGAGGGGGACACTTAACAAAAGCCAAAAAAAGTCGTGAGGAATCGGTGATATGAATGCTTCCTTATTCTTGATACATTACTATGCACTGTGCAATACAAATGAATAAGCAAATGACTTAAAAAAATGTCAGTTTCAAAAAGTTTGGTCATGCATTGGGACATTTGGACATTTTTTTTATTGCTGCTGTTGTTGTTATTGCCACCTTGTGGACAAACTAAGACCAACTAGATCCTTCAAAGCAGCTTCAGGGAAAAAGTAAAGAATCATCCCAGTGTTGCAAAGTTTATCATGTGACTTCAGTTTCAGATACTAGCAGGCCTGCCGCAGTAATTCATATAATCGACGTATCGCACATTATATGTGCATGACCTTAGGGTGAACATAAGTGACGTTTTCCCAGGATTCGTTTCTATATTGCCTCAAGTTTCTAGGTTTTGTCTTCGTTTGCGTGCAGACCGATCGGTTCCTTATGTTTTCAATGTCCTGAATAGAGATTGCGCTTTTCAGCAGTAGTGTGCACCCTTACTTTAAGAAAATCATCTCCAAAAAGTTCTTTGCATACTTGTCTTTTTTCTACTTATCTAATATTTTGATTTGATTGGTCAGTTGAGAGTGTGTAGGCCTTCTTGCATTATATCATGATTCAGTGGCATATAATGGTCTTAAACAATACCATCGCTTTACAATATATCGGAGAACAAAGCGTTGTTATCGCGACAGCAGTTCTACAGAAGACAATGCTGTTTTTCTGCTCAAATCAGTCGTGTGTTCAAAATAATATATATTTTTTTTGCAGCTGTAGAAGACAGGTCCATGTTATTTAACACCTGTGTTATTTAATCACAGAAACCATGGCTTCACTCATCGGCGCGGAAGCATGGAGGAACCCATCAGCATGTTGTGAGAGAACGTTTATGATTGCTATGGGTTTTTCCCGGAAGCGGAGGATTAATAAAAATGCGGCATGAAGTATCGAACGCGTTGCATGTCAGCTATAACACATTCACCATAACTGCACTTTCTGTTGTGTTTTCCTTCAGATCTGATGTCGTTCATCTCAGAGAGGAACTGTATAGACTTCATGTCGACATTTCTCCTGAATACAACAAGCATATAGAGAAAATGAGGGATCTTGTCAATGAGTTTTATAAAATTGAGGCATTTAAATTAAATGGTTCTTTATTTGAAGCGAGGGTAGGACTTTTCGGAGCGGCTCTGATGCTCGCTGGACTGGCTTTATTTCTATGTGTTGAAGATGTTTCTCCCTTTATTGCTGCAGCAGGGGCCTGTGTGGCTGTATTTGATGCGTTTCATGAGAGATACGGGAAAACACAGCAGAGGAAGAACTTAAAACGATCTATTGAAGAGGAACTTAGAGGATTTGGAGATGAAATGAGCTCCGCCGTTGACATAATTGATCAAATCCTCCGGTGTACTGAAGAAGTACTGAGAGACCCTTTGCTGTCGGATCACAAAGCCCAGGCGTTCAGTCAGCGCTTCGGCTACCGCTCCGAAAAAAGGCATCTCCTTCAGGAAGCGGATCACTTGATGTCTAAAATGGTGCATTTGTCGAGTATAATAACAGAAATGATCGCCATGGTTATTTGTGTGTCTGATATCCTTATCGTCGAAGACGACACTCGGCAACGTGACAAACCTGCAAAGCCCACAAGTGAAGAGCTGAATAAAAGGAAGTTTAAGGAGGACGCGGAGAAATTCACTCGTGATATGCAGAAAGACATTTCTGAGATAAAAAACGGAGTGAAAGGAATCGAGCGAATAGCAGAGGGACTATCAAATTCAATCTGACAATAACAAAAGTGTGAACTGTAGAGACACAGAGGACAACACAACTATTATAGTCAAGTTAACTAGCGACCAACATCACACTGCCTGAATTATTTCATTAAAGGACAGTGGTGCTTCGGGAAATGCATCTTTTCGGTGTAGTGAAAATTAACCCTGAGAATTGTTATAATATAAATTTTTCACTGAAAACTAGAATTTTACATACATGCACGTTCAATTCATGTGATGAACCAGGGATGTGGAAAGATGCACATTATCATGTGCTTACTTTTATAGAAGAAGCTTTAGAGTCAGTGTTGCTTATTCTAAAACAATTTCCATTGAAGGTGCTTGTTTTCACGCTGATATGTTTAATCGTTCAAGTGTTTTTTTTATAGTTTATAGTGAATGGGAAGCTGAGGTCATGCCACGCTTTGTTTATCCGCCATTTTGTAAAGATCGCGCGGTTTCTTCAGCGCGGGATTCGGATTTTAAAGCAACTCCGATCATCAGCATTTGCAGCTTTATTTTATTTTTTTCAGCTACTGCATAGCCATCAGTAAAGATGCAGCCATTAGCTATTTTTTATATATAATGCTGTTGTTACGGGACGTTTTTATAGTAACTCGAGGAAGGAGTAAACACTGAATCAATGACGTATATCATTAAAATAATAATCCAAGATATAAAAAAAAAGGTAAACAGAACACATATAAAACCATAGAAACAATCAGAGAAAACTGAGACACCTGGGGACACGACTGGGAACAAATTAACTAATAATGACAAATGAGGACAGGAAGAACTGATGAAGAGAAAACAGGAAGACGGAGAAAACGAAACCAAAACAGAGTCAGGAACAGTTGAATGCAATGATGATATTTTTAACCACTAGATGTCAGCAAAAAAAGTATAAGAAGTACACTTGCAGCCAGACTAATTGTCAGTGTAGCCTACTTTAAGTGCGTTAATGATTAGTTTACTTAAAGTTTAATAAAACCATACTAAAATATGACTTTGAGTGTATTTAGTGTACTTTTTGTCATTTTTATTCAACCTTCAAATGGTTTTAACATCAAATGCACCCTGTTTTTTTAAATAAAAAGAACACTGAAAGAATTTCAAACATGTAAGATGAATACAATAAAACACAACTGAATTAAACGGGTACAAAAAAACTATGCAATTCTGCAAAGAACAATTCTCATCAAAACCCATTAAAACCACAAAAGCAATCACCTAAAAGTGACGTCTTGCATACAATAATGGTGAATATGTGGGACATGATAAAGAATGAAATATGACATGCATGGTTAATGTAGTCCTGGGTCATATTCTGTTCTAATTGCTGTCAAATGATCTGTCCTGATCACAATCTAGACAACTTTTAGTTTCCATGAAAGTTATGCTTGAAGGGAAATGCATCATTTTAAGCCGTTGTATCTGTAACTGATAGTTCCATCTTTGGCACTTTGAAATAGTAATAATTGTGTCGTTTTGAACCAGTGATTTTAGTTCAATGTTCAAATCATCTCTGGCTTATATGTACTGTATCCACGCTTTTTGAAAAAAGTTTTGTTGAATTTTGTTATTTTGCACTGCTATCAGTGCAAGAATGATTGTGAAAAACTGTAAATGCATTGTTACAATGATTATTTTTTATGTCGTGAGAGACAGATATTGTTGGATTTGTTGTGGATTTTCCATTGATGCAGAGGATTGATTTAAACCTCTGTAGTTATAAATGGTATACTGTATACAGCATAAAGACTTAAACTAATTAGAAACATCAGACTGTCATTTTTGTTTTGCAATACAAATATTTATATATTAGTAATGCCCTTCACGATGTTAGAAAATAGACGTGTGATTATTTTATATGCAGGCCATCGTACTTCAATGCATGCATTAAATGAACACAAAACAGTCATATAAAAGATTTAGACGTCCAGGGACGTGCAGAAAAGACGGGACGTCTTCTCAACGTCACTACACGTCTGAACGTTTCCTCGCGTGAGCGCGCACGCGCAGATCAAAGAGAAAGTCATCCATTGATCGTGTTACAGAACGCGGTTCTTTATAACCACTTTCTTTTTGTTTGGAGCGTTTGTCACAGAGTTTCTTTTTCCGTTTCCCGTCCTCCTTGACATGTCCGTGGAGAGTTGTGTCAACTATCCAGAAGGAACACCAGTCCGGTGCCGCCTCCGTCCTTCACCTCACCTGGGCGGACTACAACCCTTCCGTAACGAATAATTCACGAGTCAGATAACAGGAGCTCGTGCTCCTCAAAACCACGTAAGGAGAGGGGAAAATGTGAAACTGCACGAACCCTGTAGGTTTTCTGAAATGTCTCACTTTCTTATTATCCGACTGATTTTAACTTCCTTGATCCGGTTGTAACAGGTGGAAAGCAGACTTATGAGGTTAAAGTTTAGCTAATGCAAGTGTTCACTGTACCTGTGTGAGATTCAAATGCACAAGCAGCTGATTAGAGATCGCTTTGCAATGCAAGTATTTAACATTTTGCCCATGCATTACCTCGGTTTTTATTCTTTTTGCCACGTTGTGGACAAACCAAGCACAGCGAGCCAAGACAAACTTCTTCGAAGCAGCTTCAGGGCTGAAGAATAACAGAATAACTACCATGTTTCATTAAGCATGATTAGAATTGTCTTTTTTCAGCTCAAAGCGGTTTAAGTTTTGTGTTCTACTCAGTTCATTGAGTTTCGTTTCTCCAGCAGGTTGAAGTATAACTTTGGAGCCAGGCTCGATTGTTGATGATGATCCTGCTATGCTGAATTTGCAGCGTGGTCCTTGCTGGTCCTGACATGACACACGATAAATAACTCTTGCGTTGTTTAATCTCATCAACGATGGCTTCCCCGAGAGGCCACCATCGGCGCAGAAGCATGGAGGAACCAGTAAACATGTCGTGAGAGACTGTTGATATTGTTTTAATACGTTGTTATTTTAGTTTCAATTGATGCAGAGGACTGATTAACTTCTGTAGCTACACATAATTGTATCATATATATAGCATACAAGTAGTACATTTATAGTAAGCGTGTAACTTATTTTTCTTTTCTTTCCTTATAGATCTGATGTTATTAATCTCAAAGAAGAATTGAACAGACTTCATAAGGACGTTTTTCCAGAATGCAACAAACATATGGAGAAAATGAGTGATCTTCTCAATGAGCTTGATAATGGTTTCAAACCTGCTATTTTTGCCCTCAGAGGAGCTGTAATAACTGGAGGAATCGCAGTGGTGTTTGCTGTATTATCTTTCTTTGTATACGACGACGACGTTTCATTGATTTTGGCTTCAGCGGGTGCAGCTATGGCTGTATTTGCTGTATTATGTCTCGCTGTCGGGCGATCGAGGACAACACAGCAGGAGAAGAACATAAAACAAATGATTGAAGTGGAACTTAAGGCGTTTCTGGATAAAATGAACCGTTTTATTGACGTAATGGAAAGAATCTGTCGACGCACTGAAGAAATACTGAGAGACCCTTCTCTGTCAGGTCACAAAACCCAGGCCTTAAGCGAACATTTTGCCTACAGCTTTGAAAAAAGGCTCTTCCAGGAACATGAGAGTAAAGTAGATGACCGGATGACTAAAATCGCGCTGTTGTCCGGAAAGCTTTCAGAAATGATCGCCAAGGTCAGTTCCGTGCCTGACCTCCTCAAAGAGATCATCGAAGACCGCAAGAGGCAGCGTGACCAACCTGCAAAGCCCACTCGTGAGTTTAAGGAGAAAGCAGAAAAAATCATTGATGATATGAGGAAAGGAATCCGCGATTTAAAAAAACAGAGTAAAAGAAGTCAACCAAACAGCGGAGAGAATGTTCAATCGTTTGAGTTCTGAGACCCGGCTGATGGAGGACGACCCAACCAGTAACCAATAATCACAGCACGGTATTGAATCATTTCCTAACAATTAATGTGAACACATTTTGATCAAAAGTAGTAGAAGTTATGTCAGGTTTATACAAAAGCTTACATTAAGCAAATTCTTGTCTTTAGCATACAAAACTAAAAATAATATTTTTATAACATAAGGAAAAATCTGTAAAAAAAAAAAAAAATGTATATTATGGACATTTAGGGCATTAACCTTATTCTAGAAAGACATTCCCTAAAGAAATGAGCCACAGTTCACAGAAAGAACAAGATGCATGTCACTCTTAAATTTCTGCAAAAACATCTTGACAGGATGAGACGCGTCTCACCGAATTTACTTCTTCTTGCTCAAATACATACAGAATCATGTCAACATACTTGTATTGGAGAGCATGTCTTAAGTGAGAGTAATCTGTGGAGAAAGAATTGTCTCTTAAAGTGACCGTGCTGCTTAATGTTAATCCAAGAAAATCCCTCGCTGCTCTTGACTGAATTACTCTGTAGTTTTGACCAGAATTACTCCTACAGACTGAACAAAAGGAAGCATTTCTTGCTAACTGTCCAACAAAGTATTAATAGTTGTCTATATTGTGGGTCTACACTTTCGGTTGATTGTAGTCCATTACATACATGAATTTGTTCTTGTTCTTGTCATATTTCATGACCATTTTCTGAACTATATATAGCAAATAAATGGTGATATTGTGAGGAACGTTGAAGGTGTCTGAATAAATAGTGGCCTGACTGTGTATTTCATTGTCCCAGTGAAGACCACGCAGTGCTATTTTAGATTTGATTATTTATTTTCCCGGTCACCTAGAAACATGAAATACATATTAAACTATTTCAAACAGGGCCCACAAGCCACGGCCCTGAGGGTCCGTCACTTGATTCAGTTCCACTTTGGGGTTAAGAGGTGTTTATTTATTGATTGTTTGGCGCCCGGATAACGCATTGATCTTAAGTACTATACATTCTGTTATCTCCATTCTGTATGGATGGGGTGATTGATTTGTTGGGGACACTTAACTTAGATAATCTCTGCATTTAATAACAAATTGTTCAATCTCGTCATTATACATCCCTATCATTGTATTCTTCTACTTTGTACTGTACAGTGCTTTGATGCAACCTGTGTTGTTAAAAGTGCTATAAAAGTATTTCTAACAAAGTCGCTGGATATATATTACTTTGTTGAGTCTGTCATTCCACGTAAACCAATTAAAACATTCCAAATAATTGAACTAATAAACATTGTGGGTGATCAGGGAATTTAAAGCAGATATTAATTGGAAAAAATGAATTTTTTAGTGGTGACAGGGAAAGGAGATAAATACTGCCATTAAACTGGAAAAAGGTAAGTTTTGAGCTTTGGGAATGGTTTGAAATCTCTTGCTAGGTATGAAAGTATTAATTTCTTGTGCACAGAGTGGTTGAGTAGACTGCAGTCCAGCAATTGTTATTAATGAGAATAATGTTCGTCAGCAGTTTGAGTCTGGATTCAAACTCAGGTCCTCTACAAAAAGAAGCCGTGCCTCCACAATCAAAAATCCTGCAAACTTAGCTTTCTTGGAACAGATAGCTCAAGCATAGACTGAACACGAGTGAAAGAAAGAAGCATGCTTAAATAGGCAAGCACAAACAAGATAAATGACCCACAGGTGGGAAAACGTTAAGACCTAACGGGTAGCAAGACATTGAATCCACCTAGTGGCTGGGAGACACTGAAGATGACCTTTAGGGCCGTTTATACCTTACATTTATCACAGTAATGATATAGTGAAGTGGAAAAATACAGCTGTTGTGTGTTTGTAACCTTGGGTGAGACTGAGATATAAAAGTGTTGCAGCAAACTGCGGTTTCTTTATGACCGTCTGACCTTGCTTGCAAAGAATAAAACCTTTAAAGACAATTCATTGAGCTCGTCTCTCACACGGTGATAGTCGTTTCAAAACTACCATACCAGCAGCAAAAGTACTTGAGTGAGTAAGTGTTTTCAGTATGGTGCTTCAAAAACGTGCAGGACAATGATATTTATATCAGCGTGAATAAAGTGGGTGATCATCAGCTTAAAAACAATATTTAATATCGCGTCTAGATAAAATCTCAGATCTCAAACCGTGTGTTATTTCTGCAAACAAAAGGGCTGAAATGTTCCCGGCCAGAGAGATAAAGATCCCTGTTTACATCCTGATCAAGATCACAGATTAAGAAGTATGATAAGAAATATGCAGATTCTGTGGAAGGAGCAAGGAGGAAAAACTCATGTTTTCAACACTGATACACTTTATACAGAGCTGTCTGCAAAATGTGCTGAATATATCTTTATCTTAACCTTTTGTATTGTTATTAGAAGCCAAGACCTCCACCGAATCAATGAACTCAACCACAATGTCGCAGTCTCTCTTCAACTACTTTTTAAAATTCATTGCATTTGTGATGGGAAATATTTCCAAAAGAGAACAGATGTTTCTGAAATATTCTGATCGTATTCAAACAGCTCAAGCCAAGTTGCATTTATTTGTATTGTGCTTGGGCAAAGTTTTTAATAAAAGATGTTACCGTCAGATGATTTTTATATAAAAACTACGATGCTTAAAATAGCGTTTTTAAACGCATTTATATCTTTCATTACTGTTACTTTCCTTTGTTTTACAAGGAAGTTTGAATTGTGTGTACATGGTCTTAAAATGAGACAAATATTTACTGACTGCTACATATTTCTTCTTTATTTAATGATAAAGTAAACACAACCCAGAAACACGAATGGATGAACACTGTTTATACTGAGCACACACACGTTTTATAGTGAAATGAGCAACTAAAAAAAATATTTGAATGATATCAAAGAACGGTCCAATAATGTGTGGGAGTCGTCATCAATCACCATTTGAAGGCGGGACATCCTGTTCGGACACATGGTCACAGGAGAACACAATTATTTGCCTGAGTAATCTTATTTGAAATTACATAACCTATACACAAGTGTGTGTGTGTGTGTGTGTTTAAAGGTGTAGAAAAGACTTTTGTCAGGTTTTATGAAACCTTATTTTATTTTTCATGTTCATTAATTAATTATTTTCCCGTTCCCATTGACCATGCATAGAGACAGAGACGAACTGCTTCTAGATTTATATATATATATATATATATATATATATATATATATATATATATATATATATATATATATATATATATAAATCAAGACATTTTAATAAAATGTCATGGTCATTTGCCATTTCAGAACATACAGTACAGTGCAATACCAAACTTTTGGAGTCCAAGATCCCTGACCATGGCACCGATAAAAGACAAGATCAGCTTCATGTCCAGACTGCAAAACATGAGGTATTTTAGATGAATTATATATGAATTACTTCAAACGCTTGATTGATGACCCCCGACACTTCCATCATATAGTGTACCGTTGTGAAGGGCACTGGAAACTTAGATAACAACCAAAATGACAATATTTTCCCAACAAGAGAAATGAAACAACCTCTGTTTGCGTGGAGCACACACTGACGACGAGATGTTCACACAGTGTCTGATTACAGGATTTCAAACAACAAAGCATGGCATTAGATGTTCTATGGGTTCTGTTGAACAAGGGATACATGAACCGATCAACTTGAATTCACTTTGAATAAAAACATCCGTGAAATGTGTAAATTAATTTGAATTATATACATTCCCCAGAAGCAGTGACCATGTAACAGTGCACACATTTCTAAATATGCTTCAGTACGTTTTGAACATGAACATTAATTAGTATGCAGACGACCAAAGGCACCGTCTAATCTCTAGATCTAAATCCAATGCATTTTTGGCTGCTGTTGTCAAATTAATTTACATCATATTTCTTTTGACACTTTGATAACATTTACACAGCTGTATGTGATATTCAGACTTCTGATACCTCATTTGATTGGGAGGGACTTATTCAGCAATAAATAAAGCAGCAATTCTGAGCACAATCTTATTGGACTGGACAGCCTTCACAGACTGCTGGTGTGTATGCATGTTCATACAGTAGCATATTTTTGATTTGAAATGTTTCGTCAGCAATAATGTTGGATAAATAAGTAAAACAATACTTTATAAATACATTTATAATACAATTTATTGTATAAAACTTGTATTATTTTGCTTAAAAACAGATAACTGCTGAACTGAGATCTTCTTTGAGGTTCATTCCAGGTGAGTTGAATCCCAGCTAGGAATGTTATTATTATAACAATGTTATATAACATTATGCTGCGTTCTGGTAATGTTTTTTGTGGCAAATTTTATTCCAAGAATGTTTATTGATGATAATATTAGAACATAATCATCTAACTAAGATATAAACTGGAAGCTACCCATTGGACATTTGATGTGGAGACAAATGTTGCTCAAGTTAAATTGTCCAACTTAAGCAGACACTTCTATCTATAATGGTGACATCAAACCAAACTATTACTTTCAAACGGACATCAACATCTAAACCTCTGTAAACCATCTCAAGAAGATGTCAAACTATTGTAGAAGTGAAGCTGGTAATGCTGTTTTTGGAGTTATTTACTCTGGATACAGAGGTTGGGTTTACGCTTTCAACCAAAATTTGACTTCTAAGCAATGAAGGTCCACATTTAGTTTGTTAGAGGATAACGTTGTCAAACATTTTTAGAATTTTTTTAGAGAATGTTATCCTACCTTTTATACGTGAAAAAATTAAACATGAAAAATTTCTAGCTGGGATATTTAAGTACTCTAAACAACAAAATTTGAGATACTTTAACTATCGCTAGACCTGGAGATCAGCCGAATGATTTCAAAAATGGTAAAACTCAACTTATTGGAGAGTGTTCTGGAGTGTTCCAGAATCCGACTAAAGTCATACTCAATTTAAACAAATCGAGTTGCATATTTTCAACGACATGTACCTACCTTAATCACACTATTACTGCCATGTAGGACTTTTCACCACATTTTGTGACAGGATACACACACAGCGCTCATCAACCATTGGACGGCAAGAAGAACATAGCTTCAACGATGCTGTCTTCTTTTTGCACGTATAACACGGCAACTCTACCCCAACCTGTATATATCTTCATAGCTAACAACTGTATATTCTAATGTGATTGTTGGATGGCAGCACGTGGAGACGTAATGACGTGTGCTATTAATCTCTCTATGTAATATAACATGTAAAGAAAAAAACAAGAAAGGAATATTCACCTTAATCATAATATTGTCTTATTTAAAATAAGGTAAATAATTAGATGATTAATGTCCATGTAAACATAGTCAGTGTAAACAGTAGTAAGATTTGAATTTATAGATGTTACTTAGTGCAAATATTTGCACTTTACAGTCAGTATTGTATAACAATTTGCAATAATAACACTTAATGTAATGATCAATTTTAGTAAAATTTATAAAGCCCGCCCACTCCCTACGTTAGTATAAATAGCCTTTGTTTGCATATAATGTAAAAGTAAAGCCTACTTGGAACTTTGCTTCTTCATGCTTACAAAGCCATATTACAGCAGCTTTAGTTCACAAACAATGGATCTAAATATGATATTCGCTTACAATAATCCATACATCCATCCACCTTCTTTCCCTGATCGTGGGGGCAGCAGTTTAAGCAGGGACACCTTCTCCCCAGACACTTTCTCTAGCTCTTCCGGGGGAACACTGTTGCGTTTCCAGGCCAGCCAAGATACATAGTCAATCCAGATTTTCCTAGGTCTTCCCAGGTCCTCCTACCGGTGGACAGGCCCAGAACACCTCCCCGACCCACCTCAGCTGGCCTCTCTCGATGTGGAGGAGCAGCAGGTCTCTTCCGTGCTCCTCCCGAGTGACCAAGCTCCTCAGCCTATCTTTAAGAGAGCTCATTTCGGCCACAAAACACATGTGGACTGGTTGAGCAAACTCCCATGAACCCTCCAGTACTCAGAAGAGTGTATAGAGCTGGTCCGGACGAAAGCTGCATTGTTCCTCCTAGATCCGAGGTTCGACCATCAGACAAACTCTCCTCTTCAGTACCCTGGCATAAACTTTCCCGGGGAGGCTGAGAAGTGTGATCCCTTCTTAAAAAGAGGGACCAACAACCCACTCTGCCAGTCCAGAGGTTGGAGTACCCACTGTATACAGTGTTGGCAGGGCACTGCTACCCCTTCTTGAGGCACCGGACAGTTTTCCAGAACCTATTTGAGGTCGTCCGATAGTCTTTCTCCATGGCCTCAACGAACTCCTCCCAGACAACCACCTGGGCTGCAGTCCACAAGGCCCACCAGTGAAGACCTCTCTAACAGGGGGGCTCTGCCAAACGTTCTGAACAGACCCTCAAAGTACGTTTGGGCCTGCCGAGTCTGTCCAACTCGGATCAGGAGGGGCATTCCTCCCAATCAAGCCCCTCCAGGTGTCACTTGCGTGGACCCACCCACGTGAGCTTTGAAGTCCCCCACTAGAACAAACACTTTCCAGCACTCCTCCCAGAGAGCCCAAAGAAGGCCGGGTACTCTTTACTTTAGGCACAAACAACAATCAGAGACCTATCCCCAACCCAAAGGCACAGGGAAACCTCTCATTCAATTCCAAAACATGGCGGCTAAGCTAGGAAGCGATGAGCAAGTCCATACCAGTCCGCTGCCAGACCCTGCAGAGAAAGATCTGGCCACCAGGCACTCATATACGAGCCCCAACCCCAGGCCTGGCTCCAGGGTGTGGTCCCGGTTGCGCCATCCTGGGTGACGGCACAGTTTTCTAGTTGTTTACTACCATAAAGGGTTTTTGGACCGCTCTTCATCTGGTCTGTCACCTAGGACCTGTTTGCCTTGGGAGTCCATTATAGCCCCTGAGAACATAGCTCCTGGAATCATTCAGACACTCAAACCCCTCCACTGTTGGTGGTCCCAAGTGAGGCTGGGCATTATATACAATAATAAATACTAAAAACGGGCTTAAGTAGGTTTTCCTACTCATCAGTCTTGCATGTAATCAAGATCAGTAAGTTGATGACTAAAGAAGCTGCAATCTGCTCAATCCAGTTTCAAATAAACCTGTTCAGTGTGATTTGCAAACTGATTTAAATAATAAACTGATTCTCTTTGAAAAGAATCGTTTTATTCACAAATTGGAGATGATCTCGTATAGTGAAATGATTTCTCTAGTTGAAATAATGTTTGTTTGTTTGTTTTTTAAATATAGTGGGGATAAAAAAGTACCATATTTTTCAAACTTAAAAACAGTAACACAATAAAATGCTTAGTTATTGTTAACCGCTGTTCTCCTCTCTATAACCAACTTGTAATAATGTACTTTTTTTCTTCAATCAGGATGGCCATACGTGTGATTTTGTTACTAACACTTTTTATTGGGCTGTGTGTCACTGATTCGAAAGGTATGTTTAGAATAGTACAGAAACATACCTGGATTCAAGAAATGATCACTTTTTTGTTTGTAAATCCTTAAAACCATCTTATTCAAATATATATTTTTAATAGTTTTATGTTATCTATTTTATATCACATTGAACAGAGAATCTTGCTCTTAATGCTGTGGTGGTGCAGTCGTCATTATACAACACAGATGGAGATGCTCAACATGCAGTAGACGGGAAACGAGACTCAAACTGGGCGCAACGTTCATGCACTCACACTCAAGTTGAGTTCAATCCATGGCTGAGAATTGACCTCGGAAACGTCTACGGTATAAGCAGGGTTGCTCTGACTAATCGTGGAGACTGTTGCAAAGAGCGAATCAGAGGAGTTCAGATTCGTATCGGTAACAGCCTGGAGAACAACGGCAACAACAATGAGCTGTGAGAAATGTGTTAAGTTTTATCATGTTTGTGAGGTTCAGTCTGTTTAGTATGAGTTTTATTTCCATTTTAACACTGCTCTTCATGCGTTTGCAGGGCTGCAACTGTTCTCACCGTTTTCGACGGCACAAAAACTTTCGAGTTTGAGCCTGTTAATGGCCGATATGTCAACCTAGTTTTACCGGGGAATGATGAAATCCTCACTCTCTGCGAAGTTGAGGTGTTTGCAGGTAAGAGACAGTGAGAAGAAGACTACAGAGAAGAAGTGATAGAATTCATCTAATTAATAATATTTATTATTATTATGTTGACAGAAGACGACAAACCCTTGTACCTCTGTGCTCCAAGTGAGTACTCTTCATCACTTTGATCTTTGATTGTTGTCAGTAACACATTTATAATATTCTTAGTATTTGCTAATTATTAAGGGATAATGTACATCTAGACAGATATTATCGCAAATTAAACCATCAGAAACCCAAGCTATTACATGGCTACTTGCCACAAATAACACATTTTGCATACAATTTTGTATCAAATCAGCTCCATTGTAATAAGCATAAAGCTTCTGTTGGTATACAATGTTGAAACGTCTAACAAATCGGAAAAAAATATTCCAGAGACCCGTAGTTTACATTACATAGACATAATAAAAAGTTATTATTATTTCACGTTAAACAGGGAATCTTGCTCTCGGAGGAAGAGCTGCCCAGTCTTCCACATACCCTCAGTTTGGAGCCGCTGAAAATGCTGTCGATGGCAACAGACAGTCGATTCACGCACTGGGGTCCTGCAGCGTGACTAACGGGGACAGGGACCCCTGGTGGAGAGTCGACTTGGGAGACGTCTACAGGGTAACCAGAGTGAGTGTCACTAACCGCGGAGACTGCTGTGAAAAGAGGATCGAGGGAATTCAGATCCGTATCGGAAACAGCCTGGACAACAACGGCAACAATAATGAGCTGTACGTGCTTACACAAACTGATAGAAACCCGCCTTTGACTGAACTGTATTTAATATGCTCCATCGGTGTGTTTTCACAGGGCAGCAAACGTTGGGGTCGTCCCACTCGGAGGCACAAAATCATTTGAGTTCAAGCCTATGAAGGGGAGATACGTCAACCTTTTTCTGCCTGGACGCAACGAATACCTCACGCTGTGTGAAGTCGAGGTATACTCAGGTAAGTAATGAGAGCGCAGAAATCTCTAAGTGTCTAAGTGTTGCCTAAATTATTTTTTTTTCTATTTCATTGACAGACTAAGTGGAACAAGACGATGTTACACTACGGTCCGCTGATCCTGTAACACTGTTTTCTGAGCACGTTTTAATTTTATCGATGCACCTTTAATCTTTAAGAGCTCTTTCGGTGACGGTTTGCTTGAACTCGTTTACACTCTGAACACCCATCTTTGTTTTTCTTTGCTTTCTAAATAAATTACTACAGCATCGCGTGTTGTGTTATTAATGATAATAATAATTAGCATTAGCAAGAGGAGATATACTGATGACGTGTAGCTAAGGCATTTTGTTAACAACATCTAAAACCAATTTTAATCACATTTTTCTGCACTTCCTGCACACACCTGACAATAAAAATTATACCTTATTACCTGTTGGTTCTACTATCTGATTTTTACGACATATACGGCTGCTTGCAGTGAATATTTTAAATGCACAATTTAAAATGTATGAAAGCAATATAAACTAAATCTCTGACTGTCGAAGTTGCAGAAGGAAGTAATTGAGGCAATAGATAGGGTCACATTAGATATTAATCACATTTAAATATGATAATTAATGTGAATTTGAATTAAAAATACACTCACTCATATGTATGCTTGGATGTTTAACATGACAACAAATATTACAAATAAAAAAGTAATGTGCACATGCTACGACATTTGTACAGCTCCCGGTTAATACAGATCGTATAAATAATGATTGTATTTACTTAAATAATAAATACCTTTAAAGCAATTATTTCAAGCATCTTGTATAATACATGAAATATATTACAACAAAAAGTAGTGAATTAAAAGTATAGACAATCACTGTATTTAACACTCTATTAAAACAATATCTATGTTAAAACAATGCAAAATATGTCCCACTGTGCATCTTTTCTTCCCTTCTGATCATTTTTGCACCGAAAGCAACACATAATTTAGTTTATACCCCAAGTCTTTACTTCTAGTGCTTACTGTACATAATGTTCACTAAGCTTAAAATCGGAAGAATTACAGCAGGGACATTTTATATCACATAAATATCTAAATACAAAATGCATGTTATTATTTGTTCAGTATTGACCTGAATGACCTGAAAATGACTGTTGAATGGATAAAAATGACCCTGTTGATCCACTTGTGTGCCATAAAAATAATAAAGTACAAACTAAACTAATAATTTTTAACGAATTATGTTTATTTATGTTTTTTAAACGTTGCTGTTTGAGTGTGGGCAGGTTACGCTGACTAAGAAAAGGTCAAAGTATCGTTAAGTTCAGTTTACAAGCATCAGCTAATTAGACTTTAAGATTCAGTTACTTTCACTTTTTGAAAGCTGTACGTCAGACTCAACCAGAGAGAGCTCACTCACATGCAAATATGCAAAAAAATAAAAACAGCACACAGTGTTACAGCACGCATAGTCAAATATGAACATGAGGCGCGTGTGCATGAAGATAACGAACTGTGCACACGATTCAGACGGAAATCATCTCTGAAAGAAAACCCCGGCGTGATACAGATGAAGGGAGGAGAGACGATGTCACATGATGCACATTTAAATGAGGTGTCCTTTAAAATCTACAGACCTTATCATCCTAAAAAGAGATAGATGCCTTCAATCAGCCACCATGAAGAAATTCAGGTGCTTGTGGATCCTGCTGGGTAAAACCTATCTATCTATCTATCTATCTATCTATCTGTCTATCTGTCTATCATCTATCTATCTATCTATCTATCTATCTATCTATCTATCTATCTATCTATCTATCTATCTATCTATCTATCTATCTATCTATCTATCTATCTATCTATCTATCTATCTATCTATCTATCATCTATCTATCTATCTATCTATCTATCATCTATCTATCTATCTATCTATCTATCTATCTATCATCTATCTATCTATCTATCTATCTATCTATCTATCTATCTATCATCTATCTATCTATCTATCTATCTATCTATCTATCTATCTATCTATCATCTATCTATCTATCTATCTATCTATCATCTATCTATCTATCTATCATCTATCTATCTATCTATCTATCTATCTATCTATCTATCTATCTATCTATCTATCTATCTATCATGATTTACGTGTACTTTATTTTGCACATGCACTATCATTCAGAAGTCTGGGGATGATAATAATTTCCAAATTGTTGCTAGATGATTTTGTTGAACAAGGTTGCATGTATCTGATCAAAAAAATATAATTTATATGCAAAATATATTTTTTTAATATGTGTTTATAACATCGCTGTGATGAAAAGCTGAAGCTCCAATCTTCAGTGTTATCATCCAATATGATGCTACGCCGGTCAACAGGCATTTCTAGTTATTAGCAAAACATTTTATGAATTGAAATTGAATTTAGCCACATTTGATATAACACTGACGTGATGCTCTCAAGACGAATTCAAGCATTACGGTGTTAAATATCACTGACCCCGATCTTTTGAACAGTAAGGGGTTGTGTGTGTCAGGAATCAGCTTTTCTCTCGCCGGTGTATTTTTTACATCTACTTTATTAATCAAAGTTGGTGTTAAACAGGTGCTCTTTTGTGTATGTAAATGTGTTTATGTGTTTGTGATTCCACAGAAACATGTCCTCGTCTGATTCTGTTTCTGAAAATGCAGATATAGCTACACGAGAAACAATTCGTAATACATTCATTCATAATAATATTGAGAACAAGAACAAGAAGAACAACAAACTAAGACCCTTCCCAGGACATCACACACACATTTACATTACATTTACATTTAATCATCTAGCAGAAGCTTTTATCCAAAGCGACTAACAAATGAAGGCAATAGAAGCAATCGAAGCGACAGAAGAAGTGTCCGAGCCTAACACGGCACGCATAGCAAGTTATATGAGAAACTAAAAGAGTACACATGTAGATAGGAAAGAGATGTTAGATGCTGCTGTTAGAGAATGAAAAGAAAACAATAGAAAATAGCAATAGCGAGAAAATAATTCTTGAAAATGATTAAAGGCTCTGAAGACTGATCCAGAAAGTATTATACGAAACACATGTGAATGAAAAGAAATGATATTCTAGTTTTAAATGTGCTTCTGGTTACAGATAGCCTTGCATTCCACAAGATTCAGACTTTTATAATAATAATATAATGACTAGATTATATTTATAGAAACTATACACATTATATTCATCCTCACAGAATGACAACTGTTGTTAACATTAATAATTTGAGTATATATTCTTACAATATTAATACTTTGCTTCCACAGGGTCTTTGTGGACCGAGGTCATGGCGAACGGACAAGAAGGTAAGATTCCTTCAGTTTATCGACACACTTGTTCGGTTTTGTCTGTTTGACGCATACACTTGGAAAAGCATGCCTTCTATAACACTCTGTTGCAGTTTGATATCCATTTTTCATACAGTCCCTGAGTCAGAAAATCTAGTTTTATTTAATTAGAGACAATAATGCAACTGGAAAACAATTGCATTCATTCATAATTCGGTGCACTTACATTGTACTTGCGTGTAAACATCTGATGCATCGTACCCTACATCTGTTTTGCTCAAACATCCATCACTAAAGTAAAAGAGAAGTTAATTGCATTCTTTATCACATTATAATGATTTCTGCATCATTTTTGGATACCATACCGATCAAAATAAATGCCATTTATATGAAATAACAAATATTGGATAACTGATCAAATAAATTACTCGCTATGGGAAGCTTTGTGGTAAATGTCTGGCATTTGTTTGCGATCCTTAATTTCTGCATGCTGCTGAGGATGAGTAATGAATGAGTCCTTCGAGATGATTCTTACTGGCCTCTATCTCCGAAACGTTTTTCAGAGAATGCAGCTCTTTGGGGCAAATCTAGTCAGTCGTCAAATTACTCCACCGCTTATCCTCAACTGGCTCTTGATGGACTGCCAAGCACCTTTTCCCACACAAACGAAGAGAGCGACCCGTGGTGGAGAGTGGATCTACTGAAGGTGTACAGAGTGAACCGAGTCACCATCACCAACAGACCGACCATAGGTTTTAGGATTAACGGGGCAGTGATTCGTATCGGGAACTTCCTTGCCATTGGCAGCAACAACATGTGAGGACGTCCATCTTGGTTAACATGACTGCAGATGAACAGAGACGTATAACTGACGATCTTTCTGTCCGTAGATGTGCTGTGATCTCTACACTCGGGGACGGGGCCACGGCCAATTTCTCATGCGGTGGGATGGAGGGACGTTACATGATTGTCCAGCTTACTGGAGATAAGAGGATACTTTCTCTTAGTGAAGTTGGCGTTTTCGGGGATTTGGCAGGTAATTCTTTGTTGAAGAGCAAAATATATGCAAATATACTTATAAAGCTTGTCCGGTAAAGACATAGTTTGCCAAAAATTTGACTTATTCATGCTCCATCCATCCTTAATTCATTAAAATACATCAGTAGTGATTATGCTGTACCATGTATGCTGTATATGATGTTTAAAACAAACCCACAAAGGTGTTTGCTAACAAACGATCAGTTTATCAAATCAAACATATAACTACTTATTTCTTACTTTCAGAGTTTATAGTCAAGTTCTTGCTAACAGTCTTAACTCAAACCTTTAGGGAATATTTTAAAGGGTTGGCGCTCCCTACAATACCTACAATACCAAATTCTGTTCATCCTTGCGTCTTTGCAAACCCGTCTTCGAAGCGCAAACTTTTATTGAAAAATGAGAAAAATTAATAATGACTGATTTTACATTTTGGCGGGAATTAACCCATTCGAGACTGGAAGAACGTATTTTAATGGGGGTTGAAGGTTGAAGTCAAAACCCTTTGAATGCTACGATTAATTTTTCACGATTGTGTTTGGGCTTCAAAATAGTTTTTTTTACTCATGCTGATTGTGTTTCGCTGATGCAGTTGATGTTGAAATGACACCGTCATAATCTTCCCAACCACTCAATGTGCAAGTTTGCTTGCTTTTTTCTTTTACATATAATTTTTTTACAGGAAATCTGGCGGTAGATGGAGTCACCACACAGTCGTCAACGTTTACGGACTGGTTTGCCGAAAAGGCCATCGACAGTAATCGAGGTCTCCATCAGAACACATCGTGCTCCTCGACCCTCAGCGAGTCCAACCCGTGGTGGAGGCTGGATCTGCGTGAACCTTACAAAATCATTGAAGTGGTCATCACTAACAGGAACGACTGCTGTTCAGAACAATTAAACGGAGCGGAGATTCACATCGGAAACTCTTTGGAGAACGACGGCAACAGCAATCCCATGTGAGGAACTTGGGTTTAAGCAAACGTGAGACGTCGAGCTTGAATATGAAGGACTAATTCATATATTTGTACATGCTTTCTCTTCGTAGATGTGCTGTTATTGCTGCTATTCCAGCAGGCGTGTCCTACAGATACTCGTGCGACAGGATGGAGGGACGTTACGTGAATCTGATCATTCCTGGAGACATGAAGACACTCGTTCTGTGTGAGGTGGAGGTGTATGGGGAAGGTCAGTGTCACTTGTTTTTGTCAACAAAACATTTAATACATGTTTACGAAAGCAACCTATACTTATTCATGTTACACGTGTCTTTGCTTAGTTCCTAATTTCCGCAGATCACTTGTAAAGATGCAGTTTAACTCCAGGGTTGACTTGACTGACCCGTCGCTGAGAGAAAATGTCTTGAATCAGGTGAGCTCGCATCTGGTTTCCCTCTTTTTAAAAACCTCAGAGTTGAAGTTACGATGCACTTGAAATTCGGTCAAACCCTTAAATGTCTTTATAGGCATTTTAAGGTTCGTTGTGCATTTGGAGACTAACATGAAACCAAATGCTTCCCAATAAGTCGATATTGCTCCAGAGCTGCTTCATGCCGAATAAAATGGCGGTTTGTAGTGGTATGATAAACATTTCTATGAAACATGACGATTTGAGTCTAATGCATTTACGTTTACCTTTAGTCGCTTAGCAGACGCTTTTATCCAAAGCGACCTACAATTGGGGATAAACAAAGCAATTCATCATAAAGAGGAAAGAAGTGCTAGCAATATCCAGCTTTGTCAACCTAGAAAAGCTAAAAAGAGTGCTGCGTTTCAATTTAAATGTGTTACTTTCAGGTGGGATCTGCTCTGGCTGACAGAGGATGCACAAACGTGACTCTACGCTGGTCTCAGATGCCTAAACGGGTGAAGTAGATGGTGAATGCTGGTAATAATGAGTCTATTCTCAAACTGTACAATAACATATAGAATAAGCTGCATAATTATTACTGATTCTTCATTTTTTATGAGATGTACTAAGCAAATATTTTATTTACAGGTCACCGTGGCAATGGAAAATAGCGTACTGGAGATCTTCACTACATTGACTTTTCTTAAAGACTTTAATTTTGATTCTAAATGCATTGCCTGAAATTTCGGTATAATTATGCTTAAATATTATTTCCGCTCCATTTCCTTTTGTTGATTATTCACATATTCAAGAATTACAGTGCAACTTGTTTAACTGTGTATTGCAAACAAATAGATACTAGTAATAAACGCAATGAAAATAATTATAGATATAATATAGAGTTAGTATATAGAGCTAGCATATACTGTAAACATCTATTCTTCCCCACTTTTCAAATTTTATGGAAATTATAGAATCTAAGCTGCTAAACTCAAAAATACAAACATACGCAGCAAAAGTAAGCACATATAAATGAAAGAGCAATTAAGTTTTAACTATAGAGAGTACTATAGCTCCCTTTTATAAGTTCATTCAGTTCTGTTTGTCATCGTCCGGTCTTCAATAGAGGTTGCATGTGTTTGCTACTACTTTTGTTTGGATTTATTAAAAGACTACTTTTTGTACCAATTCTCCCTGTGCTTAAACACGCAACATTTGTGTGACAGATAGCTTATTTTCATTCCTTTTTACCTGGGTTAATAAAAATTAATAAATAAATGCTTGTGAATATTCATTAATGTCTATATGCCAAATAAAAATGAAAACTGTATCTGGTACAGATATCTGTCCTCCACTCTTAGTATCTGCTGCAGATGAAGTTGAGTTTGGTGTTTTCAGGAAGACTGATCCAGCGTTGATCTCCTCCAGACTGAACTGCTCCTTTTCTTTTCTCGAGGCTGCAGTTTTCTGGCGTCGTTCCGTTCCCTGGAGCCCAGTTCTGATAACACACGATCTCTCCACTCAGCCAGAGCCACATGTTCATGACGCAGTAGTTGTGTAAACCCATCCACACCTCAGCAGTAGACGCCAGTTTAACCACGTTCTTCACACGACGCTGAATCTCTTCTGAATGAACCGAGACCAGATCCACATGATTCTGTCTGCAGTATCTCAGAGCTTCAGACCACGTCAGATTCTCTCTGATCACAATCAGTTTATCTGGAAACCAAACCAAGCACAAGCAGAAACTAGAGAGAGACTGATCCAAAACAACATGCAGAACAAACACCGTCCTGTCAGACATCTAGAGTCAACTTTAAGAGATCTGGAGGTGTGTGTTTTGTGAGGATCTACTCACCTTCATGACACACAAAAGGATATTGTTTGTCACAAGAGTCGTCAATCCATTGTCCCTGAGATTTCTGATCAACAGCTGTACAGTCTTCATGACCTCCACTATTATTAGGTTCACCAGTTCTCCAGTATCTGAATGAGGAGTTACTCTGATCTGACCACTGCCAGGAGTCTCTGAACAGACCGATCAAGATCCATGATCCAGATAAATTATTATCACTAATGAACTGCTCAATCTGTTGATTCTCCTCCTGGTTCCTCACACTGATCAGATCAATGTGATTCTGTCTGCAGTGACTCTGAGCGTCCCTCCAGTTCCTCGTCTGATATTGAACTGGAAGTTAAGTGCTAGGCGTCCGGTCAGAGGAGAACTGACCCCAACAGAGTTTTTTTTCTCCATTCTGTATGCATGGGGTTTTGTTTCCTTGCCGCTGTCGCCTCTGGCTTGCTTGGTTGAGGACACTTAACTTCTACTGATTATCGTTGAATTGACTACAGAGACCGTCTCTGCATTTAATAAGAAATTGGTCACTCTCGTCATTATACATCCCTGTCATTATACTGTACAGTGCTTTGATGCAACCTGTGTTGTTAAAAGCGCTATATAAATAAAAATGATTGACTGATTGATCTCATTGACAAAAATCAGTCCTGTGTTTGCTGAAAAAAAAAACCCTGATTCACATATGTTTCTTCATTATTTTCATACACAGGGTTGGGATGCATGAAGATGCATTTCTATAGCTCTTTCTATAGCTCCGTCATTGTGTCATTGAGCTTCGCCTCTGTTATTGTTTTAAAAAATGCAACCTCTAGTGGTGACAACTTACATAATTAACTGATCTGTTAAATAGAAATTTTCTGGGGACGGAATTTATGCTGCCATTATTGAAGACGCACAAGAAGATTTTAGGTTATTTTATTGCACGTTTCCTTTGTAACATACTACAACATAGAGGGAAAACAAATGATCATAGTGTGTTTAGTGACTGAAGTCAGAAATTGTCTCAACAAATACCCAGAGTCCCTTCTATACTCATGATGAAATTAACCCTCATGCTGTTTAGTATTCCATTAAAATTTGGTATATGGTGCGTCTATTAATGAACTCACTGTTGTTGCAGATGAAAAGTTGGGTTGCACTACATGTCAAATCATGCCGCTGTCCGTTTAATATCACAGCACAATCATCTCTGCCTTCTGGTTGTTTATATCCCCGGTTCAGATAGAGAGCAGGTTCACCTGAAGACCTCCTGTTGCTGATCACCTGTCCACCTGCTGCTGAACGTTTGTCAACACAGAGGAGATCAAAGTGAACCTGCAAGGGCTCGAAGCAACTTCCGAAGAGGCAGAAAAATGAGTTGTATACACTATTAGAAGTTGTAGATGAGCTTTGCAAATCAAGTGATGAAGAGCGCGAGGAGTCCGGCGATGACGAACTAGACATGCTTTTTCCAGAAGCTGAATTTTCAGACACCTCACAAGAATGACTAGGGATCGTAAATTAAGCATAAATGTGTATAGCAGCTTATTTTTTTGTGATATCAGTCTCAAATTTGGAACACAACTTCTTATGACCTATGGCTTTTAATTACTATAATTTTTAGGGTGAACCAAATTGAATTTTGATATCACCTCTGCAGGCCTGCACTCAAACATGGGCGTCACGGTTAAAGGTTAAAGTTAAGGTTAAAGGAGTCATATAACGCTGCATGCACTTTTACAAGTTGACTGAACTGAAATGTGTGTATCACCCTATAATGATGATAAAAATCCATCCAGTGTTAAAAATCTGTGTAAAAATCCATGCAGATGATTGAGGTTAACTACCTCAATACTTCACGTGATCCAGCCTCACCTACAGAAGCAGTGAGTTTAATGTCACCTTTCCTAATAATGTGCTAATTAGCTAGTTTCACTATGAATGTATCGTCTAGGACTATAAACACGGCTAAATAAACTTGGAAAAGAGGGGCGGGGTCAGCAGAGCTCGTAAAGATTTAAAGGAGAAGTACACTGAACGGAGTGCTTTGAAAAGGGTAAAACGGGTGTTTATGTACGCTACCATTGAGAAGTTTTAAACAAACTATATTACAGACTTTCCATTAAGACCCAAAGAATCATATCAGCTTGTGGAAAATTGGCTAATGGGAAAAAAATTGGCTAAAAACTAATGGGAACAGATTTACGAATCAATTTGTTCATCATTCTTGCACTGGATGTGAATAGGAGCAACGGTGAAAGGTGAAACGGCCGTCACGTTCAAGCAGCTGTTCATCCTGGACCTTGTGTTTGTTCCGTTTGACCGTAACTGTCCTGCAAAGTGTACATAACTGAAAGGAGCATGCTGTATACGTTTCATTCAGAGAGCACTGAAGTGAGAGTTGACTATTATGCAAATTTCATAATTGCAGTTAAATAACCCTTCACGGCTTTGTTGTACGTTTTGTCTATGTGTGTGATGCAAATCCGAGTTTTTGAGTAAAGAGCAGTGTACACTGTGTAGGGAAGATGTAAGATGTAAGATCAGAACACAGTTGATTCATGGAGCTCTCTTCTAACAGGGATTTGAAACAGGTGTGTGAAACAAGAAAAGCATGTAAAGTATGCATATCAGTGTTGGATTGACTACTACTTTAAAGGGGTCATAATATGTGTACTGTGCAGACAGGACTAATTTAAAGAGGTTTACTAAATGTGTTTACCAGGCATTTTTGTCCCATCCATTGTAGACCACTTACAAATCACTGATATTTGGAAAAATATGCAGATGTCATTTCCAAAATACTGCAGCATGTATGTTTCCCAAAAACAAAAGTTGAATGCAAATTTTTTACTGGATTAGCATATATAGCCTAGAAAGCATGCAAAGTGCCATTGTAATCAAACAACGAGTAACCCCTTTACAATACAAGTACACAAATAACTCATGTTTCACTAAAAGCACAGATAATACTGAATTAATGCTATTCATTAACGACTGCCACATTAGCAGCTAATAATGAGTCTATATGGTTAATATGAATAAAGCACTTAATACAAAAAAATTATTGTGTTTTAAAGCGTTACCAATATAATGCATATTATAAGAAAATGAAAGTGTTTTTTGACCTTTGCCTAAAATATCAATCTCTCATTACTCATCATAGAGGGACTTCAAGGTGTGTTTATTCGCTTCCCTGAGAAGTATTTGTATTTGAATTCAGAGCATTAATATTGTCTTCAATGAAAAATACAGTCAATGAAATAATTAACATTCATATGCCTGTCATGAAAGTTGCTAACATTGACATTTTAAAGTATGTATGGAACTTGATATAAAATGGTCATCAAAATACATTCTATTTTAAAGCAAATTCGTCTAGTTCTTCAAATAAGATATCTTAGATTAATACTTAACAAAGCAATATTGAAGAACATTTATTAACATGGTGTGAAGTCCAAAAACAACAACTTGTGAACATGGCGAGAACAATTAATAGTCGTTTGCTAGATTGTGTCATCTTCCGTCCTCCATATTTCAGCTAATTTCTCCAGTGAACGAGTGACAGCGTCCAGGTAACAACACCTGCACAGAAGCACAATGAATTATTTCATGTATTTCTACTCTCTCTCTCTACATGAGGGTGAGTAAATCATGACGGATTTGTTTTCTGAGTAAACTATCCCTTTAAGTAAAAGAATTACAAGCTAAAAAAAAAGAAAAAAGTACTTAAAGCTGCACTGTGTAAATTTCCGCGGCCTTTAAGAGAAGCTACAGTCGGTGTGGCCAACTTAACAACTTTTCAGACCCAACTTTTGCGCCATTTTTCCAAAAAAAGCGCCTAGCCACTTCTTGGACAAAGCTTAGCGAGTCTTTGTGATTGCGTGGCACTGGCAGGTCTCGTTTTCTCGTTTTTAACTTAGATTAACTACTATGTCAAATTCATTCAATTTTCTGACAACATAAACGGTAAAATATATAAATAAAAACAGTTCAATTGAAAATTTGGCTGCATTCAATAAACTATGGTACCATATATACAATGAACATGCAAATTAACTCGTGACGTCATTTAGCGACTTTTTTTTCCATTGGCTACGTTGGCCGATAAAGGGTTAAGATGTAGTCTGAGACCTGATATCTCTTTAATACGATGAAGGGTACCTGCGCAGAGAAGCTGATAGACCGAGCTCGAGGAGGTAGCCGCCGCCGCGCTGGTCGTCGAGGCCGTGATCGCCGCCGTCGAAGCTGCTGCAGAACTAGCGCTCGTGGCTGGATTGGTTGAGGCAGGCGCCGAAGACGGCGCTACGGTGGTGCAGTGACATCCGTTGAACAGCAGGAGAGCGGTTAGAGCAAAGAGACTCAAATGCTTCATCTTCCTGAGGGAAAGAGACGTTTGTTGAATATAATATAATTCTGCTGTAGATAAGATTGAATGATGCAGTGTAGATGGGCTCATGACCCTACTTGGTGAAGCTATCCACCTTTTTAGGAGAGTCCGAAGTTAACGTATTTTATGTAAACGTGCCTTATGATTTATTAGTCTATATAACTTCCATCTTATTAGTTGACATGAATAAATAGCTTGAACAAAGTGTAGCAAAGGGGAAAAATTGTGCCGCCAACCTCGGTGTAAGTCATTAAAAAACTAAGCAGAAACTGGTTTTGTATATAAGCTATACAATTTAATGTATAATAAACATACAATAAAAGTACAATTAGGCGGTCACTGACTTTCCATCCATGCGTTGGTGCATCTGTGTTTGCTACAGTTAAAATATTATCTATCAAAATATGAATTACCGTAGTGCTACCGTTTTCTTTCTTCTGATTAAATGGTGCTAGAAAATAACGACAGTGTTAGTTATTCACATGGAAACTTTTTTACATTTACAACTAATATATTATTAATATACATTTAAGCATACCATACAGTATATACTATAAAGCGTGCCTAAACGATGTTGCCTGTTTAAACTAGTGTTCAGTCAGATGGTTAGCGGAGATGCTGAAGGCTGACGTACCTGCTCTCCGCGTCGTTCTCGTATCGGTCGCTCGCTCAGTGAGGTTTATAAGTCTTCTTGTTAGCCGTCAGATCTGAGATCTCTGTGGAAACCTCTTCCTGACCTGCTGGGTAATTGTACGTTTCGATGAAGGTCGGGGATTGTGTTTCTGCTCTTCCACTCATTGTTCTTCTGTTGGAGGTGATGTCAGCCCTCTAGCAACAAACAACACTGACCACAGCACACACAGTAACTACGCTCCAGATATAACTATTACAGGTCTCACAATCGGCCAATCTTGTTTCCACCTGATCCAGACTACATCTAAAAATAGACTTTAGGTTTAGTGTTAACTAGAGAGCGCTAGGTTTTAATATCAGCATTAACATTTAATAATTATTAAAGAGAGAAATGTGATTAATATGACACATTTGTAGCATGTTTACACTTTAATCTGAACGTCAGACAAAAAGATGCACGAATATACCCATAACATTTCAGAATGTAAATAAAGCAGTTATGTATTTGAAGTGGTGAGGACCATACGCATGCTTGAAATGAACTGCTACCCAAAAAGATCTTCAGAAATATCAGCTTTAAAATGTGAAAAAGACACTAAAAAGGAAACCTGCTGCGCGACAAATGCATTTTTAAAAGTGCAAATATTTAAAATATTTAATGCCGAGTCACATTTAAAAAATCCTCAATTAAAAACAAGTGACTTATTAAAATTAGATCGTCACAGGACCACATAAAACTATTTTGCGAAACCAGAAAAATATGAAAAATATATGAAAAATAAGACTCGAATAACCGTGTCATTTTGATCCCTTTAATTACTTTTTTTTTTCCAGTTGTTCATAGTATTACACAGAGAAATTAGCCACACAGTTAATGTTGATTGCATTCTGTTATTCATAACATTTTTTTTTCATCATTATTTTTTATTTTTTTGTTAATTACATTATTTCCTTTTTTAGTGCTAAAGCTAAAAAAGTTACACAAGAACTAGCACACTGATGTCTAACCCGTGAGGACATTGAGACGCAAATCTACTTCACAGAAAATTAAAAGGGTTTCATTGAGGAGAGTTTAAAAAAAAAATGGACACACATTTACATTCACACCGTCCCAACGCACGCCGTGACCCGATCCATTCCTTTCCCCATTGAGTTTCATTGTGTCATTATTCTCACATTTTTTACGGTTATTTCTCTATGCATTTGGTTTCAGATTCCGTCCATTTGTATTTTTGGTAGTTTCCGGTGAATCTGGGGTGATCTTGCAGTCTTTACACTCAACGCAAGCGTTATTATTCAGACAAGCATCTCAACATAAACCTTCCGTTAAAAAGAAAGAAAGAAAAAAACACGTTTCCCACTTACGCAACCCATGAAAGCCAAGGTTCTGTCATGAACAATGGAAAGCGTCTCTAAAATAAGTGATTTCTACGAACTCCCCAATTAACGTTAATTAGCCTGTTCCGCTACGGAGTCATTTTCAGGGCAGTGTTTCGCTGAAAGTGATTGTTACGATGCAGTTGTGAGAATTTGGTCAATGTCGTTATTGGCTAAAAATGTCAAAAACGCAGTGGTTTCGGTATTCTTCCGAGCGCTCTTCATCGAATCTTCTACAGATTTGAAGTTGCTCGTGGAGCTAATGGGTTAATAACATGGCTAAACCCTGTTGGCAGTGAAGGGGCTGGTTAATCAGCCAAAGTGACAAGAGCTTTGAAGGGTCATTCTTCTGAATAAACTAGCACGCCTTCCCTTATTGTGTTTTAAAGTTAAAGCGGCGCACGCACGCTCAGGCATGCCCACTCTTTTACTCTGTGTACGAGTCACTATGGTTCGGCATTAGATCACACCTCGGCTTTAAGTACACTTCAAACCAGAGCGAGAGCTCTCAAGTTACGGTAAAATCAAGGAACAGCCATTCAAAACGACAAACGTCACTATCACCATGAGTCCACCTTAATGTTTACAACCAAACACTTCTAAGAGCGGACTAATAGGTTACAGCTAAGTACTGTGGTCGTACCACGGTACAGTGATGCCGTCAGTGGCAAAACTACAGGCCTTTGCTGTATACTACAGTACTAGGTGGTTACCGTATTTATACTGTAGCTAACAACGCTATAGTACTCCACTCCACGTCAAAAAGTACCATGGTGCATGCCCACAAACCTAAGGTACACATCCAAAACACGCAATACGCTTTTGTGTCGTTATTTCGTATTCTGGCGAATTGCTGGCCAGTTTTAGAGGTGGACTATTCTATTCTGCTTATATACGAACTATATTTTACGAATTCGTACGAAATGGCCGACTCGATCAAGTGTGGCGCTGATGGCACTTTCACATCGGCAGGACATGTTATTGAGGTCGTTTGCTCATCTGCAATGCGTCTATCGGACGTCTTCTTTTAGGTGTCAAACAGACGTCTTTAAGATGTTTATCATTTGTAAAAACTGACTTCTATAAGACGTCTGCCAGACATGTGTAAACAAGATGCTTTCCAGATCTTTAACAGACATCCTGCAGACGTATGTGTGCTATCTGTATTTATTTTTTAACGTGCAGAAATTTGAGACTGTAAACTAGTTCTTTTTAGACATGTAAAGCACTTTATTTATATAATGCTCTATATAAGCAAATGCTGATTTGACGTGCGATTTTACGCTTAACAATTCCTTAAAAGTTGGCCTTTTACAGAGGAAAGCTGCATAAAAGCCCACCACAGTCTAATTTCAAATCAAATCGTCCAAATTCGCGAATATGGTGCGCATTCTCACGTTTAAACGTCTTCATTGGTGTTCTCTTGCCTCAATAATGACACAAAATTTTGAGCATTCGTGTAGGCCTACACACGGACATATTATCTTGCGGTGTATTTTATTTCGTGATTTCAGCTTCTTGTTGTACATGTAAACTCACTCAGTGATGGAAGCACTTCTCGGACTCATCTGCCAATCCTGACCTCAGCTTAAAATCGTGTCTCTGCTCTTACGATCAGCGCTATTCATCAAACAACTTTCCTTTTCAGCTTCTGCCATCGTTTTCTCGCATTCCTAACCACCATCATACGCGTACCGTTTCCCAAGATTAATCCCCGTCCAATTTTCGTGTCCGATTTCTATGAAAATACATTGCATCACAGATATAAACTTGACTTCAAAACAACGATTCCTGTGCCTTTCTCGTTGTTCTTTCCTATTTAAGACCGCACATTCACTCTTTCACCGAAATAAAAATTACCGTAAAAAAAAAAAAGTATATATAAAAAAATATATATATAGACTGATGTGGTCAAGAAAATTCCGGCATGCATTTCAGAACAGGCAAAGACCCCAACGGCCCTAACCCCGCAACCAAACAAAAAATATATAATTACAGTATTTTTCTTTCTCGCTTTTACGCGTATAGCTTTTTCGTTAAGGGCAAATGGAAGACATGAAGTGGCTGTCATCTACAGAGACGAGTATTTCAGCCTGAAACCTTCGCCGCCGTCTCCGACGATACTGCGCCCCTCTCGCAGCAGCAGGATTGTAAAACAGAAAAAAAAAATAGTAATACGGAATACAAAAAACAAAAAAAGCACGCCAAAAAAATAATAATAATCACAAAGAAGTTGAAAGACACACATTATGAGCTTATACTCTTTTCTCTATTCTTTTCGTTTAGAAATTCAACATGTAATTAAGAGAAACATCATTGTTTATTTTTTTTTTTCAGTGACGCTTGTCGTTATTAATATTAATTATCAATATTCATATTAGAAGTATTACTATTGGTTAACACTACGTTTGGGTCTCTAAAGGCCCCGCCCATGTCACAGAGTTAAAGGGCTCTATCATCCGCCTGGCGGTCGGTGAAGGGAGGGAGAGAGTCGTCTTCATCCGTCACCCAGAAGACTGCAGCGCTTCATCCCCCTCTCTCTCTCTCTCTCTCTCTCTCTCTCTCTCTCTCTCTCTCTCTCTCTCTCTCTCTGGCGCTGCTCAGCACGACACCTCCATGGTATGGGACGGGCTCGGCGGGAGCTGTCCGCCCTGGGAGCCCTGGGACAGGGTGCGGGACCGAGAGCGCGAGCCCTCCATGGAGTAGGAGGACGAGAGCGAGGTGGTGCGCGAGCGGGAGAGACGCGTCATGCAGGACGACGCCACTGAGAGGAAGAGAACAGACAGAGCACGTCCCAAAACAGTGAGCAACGAACAAATAAAGTGACGGCGATTCCGATATATCGGTGCATATTTGGGGTTCGTACGAATCTGCACGAATGACCCACTACTACCTCTAAAGCCAAAGTGTTGCAAAAAGAGCGAGGTCGTACGAATTCGTACAAAGTGGCCGCCTTGGTCGTACGTTGCTTTCTGGGATTTTTTAGAATTCACATAAATTTGTTTTTTTTCTTTTAGCATTAAATTATTTAAATTTCTGTTTCAAATACATTCTGTTGTTTTTGACTTTATATTCATGAAAAGTAAAAAATACGTTTTTTTCACAATGAATCTTAATGATATCGGTTTGCATTAAAACCTCAGTTTCTGTATTTTTCAAAAAAACGCTCTCAGGTCACTTACTGTATCCCATGCCTTGGATGAAGTATTTGAACGCTTCTGTCAGTTTGCTGGGCTGCAGAGACACACGTTTCATTTATACGCCGCTGATTTCCTCTGAATGAATCAACTGCTGATAAATAACCACAGGACGTGGCTTACCTGAGTCAGCTGGGGCATCCCGCCGGCGTCAGCCATCTGAACAAAAACGAGAGAGCTCGTATAAAAAATACACCACTTTTGTTCTTCTTTAATGAAATCTAATAAAAGGCCAAACCTTGAGGAATGAGGTCGTGGTTGGATCTAGTTTGCTGTTGCACTCCACCTAGGGGACAGAAACAGACAGCAGTGAGATGAGTCTCGGGTTTCTGTGGAGAAACCTCGTCTTTTTTAAGACTGACTTACAGCAGCTTCCTCGTACGGAGCCTGATCACCAACCACCAGCATCACAGGACACCTGAAACACACACACACACACACGTGAGGAGACGCCGAAAGACACACGTCTGTGAGAGAACGCGGCTTTATTTCTTACTTGAACGTGTTATTCCTTTCGATGTTCAGATCTCTGCGACTGCGAGGCAGAAAGAAAAACACGAGTGTTTGATTATCAAAATGTTTTATAACGCCTTAATTACACAGTTAGTGATGAATCGCTTTTTAATGCATTTTGGAGCAAAAAAGTACACAACATTTCAGAAATCATTGGTTATTAATATTCTGCTTCGGTAGTCAGATCAACAATTTAAAAAGCAATGCAAACAACGAATGACGATGACCTTTGGCCCTAATTAATTCCATCATTGGAATATACGGCTTTACCGAGTCCAAATAAAGCCTTCGAAGAGCCAGAAGCACGAAGTATAAAAAGCGGTGTGATTTTTACCCGAGGTAGCTCTTCCAGAAGAGCTCGATGTTGATGAGGTTCGGCGCTTTGGCGATTCTCTCTCTGTGAGTCTGAATGAGCTCTGTGTTTGCAGACATCTCTTCCTGAAAACAACCAGCAAACACACCACAGATCAGTGGTTAACCATCACGCAAAAACCATTACGCGCTTCCCAAGGACGCTTGATTCTGATTGGCCGGTTGCGGCATGCTATAGTCAAAAACATTGACCGTTTCCCCCAAGTTTTGGAAATAACCCAATCTCTTTCAGGCTCATCAGAAGTGTTCAGCTTCAACACACACACACACACACCTGACTGAAGAGGTGACTCAGGATTTGGTCTGTGAGGGAAGACGTCAGATTGGAGAGCTGCAGAAGAAGCACAAGCTGTTTGAGTCACACATATCGGCCGTTATTAATCAGACGGGGACTTCCTATAGAGCGGACAGACCTTCTGAGCGGCCCAGTCCATCCAGCCTCGAGCGTTTGTGTCCACATTGACCAGAACGAGCCCTTCCACGGCGTCAGGGTTACTCAACTGTGAGCGAGAGACAACAGAGGAGGAATATTTCAAGAATTTAAAACACTGTAAACTACGCCGCAGTCTCCAGCGATGCAGATTTCTTTAGTAAATAAGACAAAATCGAATGTAAAATGATGTGGTGAAGACCAAAGATGGAGCTTATTTTGAGAGTTTCCCATTTCTACTGTATTGAAACGGTCTGTAAAGTGTTAGATTTATTCCTCAACACGTGATGTTCTCTTTCTGGCCAGCAGAGAGCTTCATTCAGTCTTTTAACACTGTCTTATGTATGCTGTATTGCATTAAGGTTGAAGAAATTTATTTTTGCATCTAAAGAAACAAACAGAATTCAAAGATTGACCAAAACATAGAAAGAAAAGGTTCGTGCTCAATTCCAAAATATATAAAAAGCCGTGGAATTGTTTGTGTTGGAAAATGACAACCAACTAGTTTTTGTCTGTGCACCGGAATAAAAACTCTAGGTGCAATCGATTATTGGTTTATTATGTAAGAAGTGCAAAATGTGTTTTATGCCTGTTGAACAAAACAAAATGAAACGATAATAAGGCACGCGATGGTCAGATGTGTAACTCACAGTGAACTTGGACAGGATGTAAGCGCCGGCTCCGACTCCGACGCCGATGATTGTGCGGAAACTAAACGAGAGGAAAACAGATTGAGCTCGTCGTGAGGGACGCGCGTCGCTAGTGAACATTTAAACGCGCGCTAACTCTCACTTAAAATACTGCAGGACAGCGGGGATCATCTCGGAGACCTGATCCATAGACGCGTACTGGTATCTGTGAGAGAAAACAAACACTGTTAGCATGTCGAACAACGAGACGGGGGCCTGCGGACACACCAGAACCAAAAATAACAGCTTCTGAGTCACGGCCTGCGTTAAAACCACCAACGCCTTCAGAAGATGCTTTGACGGCTGTCAAACACCGTTTAACACATTTTCAGGTTTCACACTTTTTTATAACACCCTCACAAAGTCACACAAATTATATATATATATATACACACATACACACACAACACATACCCGGCAGGATAAATGGCGGCGCCGTCTTCTTGTCCCGGAGCATCCACGTGAACCACAGTGAAGTTCTTCACGATCTCCTGCATCTCCTCGAACTTAAACAGGGTGGAGAAGCAGCTCTTACCTGAGAGACACAAACAAAACCTCATTTGATGCGCCGTGCCCCATGGCCCCTGATCTTAAAACGTGATGATTAGCAATCACAACGACTTTCTTTTTCAACGTTCATAACTGCTGAGCATTTAAAAACTACATTGTATTTAAAAATGACACGACGTTTTTTATTTTCGAAAGCAGAAAAGAGTAGTACCATTCACGTTGGCGGCCGTTTCGATTTCTTGCTTGTAAAGGAGTCGTGTCGTTTTTTTAAACTGGTTCACAAACCATTAAAGTGTTTTTGTTCACATTATTTCGGACATGACGAAGGCCTCCATTAATCGTGATGGTTCACCATAAAAACCGATGTCCTTTCGGTTCTCACCCACCTTGACTCTGTAGATGGTTTAAAGCTCATCGAGTGCGATGCTAAGTGTGAAGAGCTCATCTTGTTTGGTTTGAAGTGTCAAAAAGGAGTTAGCGGGTGATTTCCAAGAAACGGAGCTTAATTTCACACCTGCCTCATTTCAACCCAATAAATAGAAGTCCAGTGAGCGTCTCAGACACAACTTTCTGAACAGCCGGACTCTACCAGACTTAAACTCGCAAACAGCGCAAAGGGGAAAGGTAACGTTTTTCTTTACGTTTTGGTATTTAGCTCATAAACAACCGTATTTATCTGTTAGTTGCAATAATAAGTGTTAAAATTACGCCAACGAATAAACAACTGATTCTTCAAACACGAGGAAGAGTTTGAACCACGTTCAGATTCAAATTAGCTCTTGGTCAACTCGCTGAAATGATGGTCAATGTATTAAAATGAATGCACTCGCTCTTGTAAGTATTTGGAGTTCTACACAGTCGGCTTTCAGGCTAAGCTCTCGCACAGAATGAACTCGTAAGAATCACAGAGAGCAATAGGTCAGTGAAATATGACGAGCCGTTAGACTCAAGCTTTCCAACGGGTCGGTCAGTGTTTCAAACGTCTCTAATGCCACTAGCTTTCCGCGTCGCTAACCGTTTACTTCCTCAACCCGCCCTTTTCTCCCGTTTGTCTCAGGATGAGATCTGCAGTTCTGTTCTTCCTCTTCTTCTCCCTGGCTCTCGGTGATGGAGCGAATCACCAGGACATCAGCCGATACGAGGAGTTCAAGAGAAAACACATTCTCCCGGCTGGTTTTCAAACAAATAATGAAACTGTTTGGGTGAACCACCTGGTGAACAATAATCTCTGTGACAGAACTAAAGGAGGAACCCAGTCCTTCATTGAGGACACAGAAAGAAATATAATTGCTATCTGCAATGGCTCTGGTATTGTAACAAACGATAACTACGTCAGAAGTACAAATCTTTTCCAACTGTACATAATTATAAGCAGAATGTTAACCGAGTGCGTCATCGAAAAATGCCGTAAAGGCAAATATTATGTAACTGTTGAATGTGAGAACAACCGACCTGTGCATTTTCATGGGCAACGCATTCAAAATGGAACAAAAGGGGGCATTTGCTATTACCCAGAATGATTGAATTTCATTTGGGTTGAAATGTTCAATAATAACTTTGCTGTGCTTAATGCATGTTTAAATGATATAATTCCAGAAATGATTATTTGTTTTGCACAAACAAACTGATCAAATGTACTGCTTGAATGCAAGTCGCTTTGAATAAAATCTGCCAAACGCATGAATGCATCTGTTGTTGTAAAGAAGCAAAAATGCTGAATGCGCGAGAAACACATGGTCCACGTCCGCCACTTTTCGAACTCAAAAAAAAAAAAAAAACATATCGAAACAACTTTGTTTTGTTTTTCTTTCACAGCACAAAACCCTGAAGAGTCGTCTAAACAATCGCTCCCATAAACAGACCACACTAGTATTTCTCACATTTTTTTTCTAATAATATTTCTTAAATATTTTCAACAAGCCAGGGTGATATTTGTTTTGAAAAAGATTTATATAAGAAAAAAAAAAAAAAATAATAATAATAATATATATATATATATATATATATATATATATATATATATATATATATATATATATATATATATATATATATATATATATATATATATATATATATATTTTTTTTTTTTTTTTTTTTTTTTTATATATTTTTCCTTTTTAAAATGTAAAAATGCTTGTGAAAGTACTTGTTTTAGAGGACTTGTCTAGAAAGTCTTAAAATATATTTCGGCTGAAAACAGCACAAAAAAAATCGAGGTTTGAAAAGCATTTTCTGTATTGTGAATGTTGCTGAACCTTTGAAATGTTCATTAGAAAAACCCAAAACGATTCACTGAGCAAACGACACCGCTGGAGTTGAACACATCGGTCACTGTTTTAACGCATCTCTTGTTTCAGGATGAGAGCGGCTCTTTTCCTTTTGCTCCTCTTCACGTTCGGTCGTGGACTGGATACCGATCAGCTGGAGGTGTTCTCCTTTTCTTCTAACCGGTCACATCCCTGTCAGAGATCTCTGAATAACAACGCTTATAACCAGTTTAAACACAGACACATTCTCTCTGATGATTTTAACACCAGACGGACGAGCGCTTGGGTAGAATACCTAAACAGAACGAGTCTTTGCGGGAGAAAACCTTTACAGTCCTTCCTCCGTAAAAACAACATCGATAGAGTTCGGAGAATCTGCAACGATCGAGGCGTCACATTCAGACAAAACCTGTGCATCAGTGAAAGAGAGTTTGAAGTGTTCATTGTTCAAAGCGCCTGGAGGAACGGGCGATGTGAAGCTCAGTGTGAGAGCAGACGCGTTCATGTGATCGTTGCTTGTGAAGTCATTGAAAACCGCTGCCTGCCTGTTCACTACGAGGGACAGACTACTGAACCTCCCCGACGGGGTCAGACCTGCAGACCTCGCTAGCGGATAGATAGATAGATACACATGTGTAGAGATGTATTCAGCATTCGTGAAACTGGATGTTTTTATAAGGAGGGCAGACACCTGTTACTGTGTATCTGGAGGCACTGAAAAGGCATTTAGTTGAAAGGCCTTGTTGTATATTTGTACTCGCTAGGTCTTATTCTTCTGTTTTCTTGTACTTTTATTTCTTGTACTTACTATTTTATTTTGTTTGCAATTTGCATATATATATATATATATATATATATATATATATATATATATATATATATATATATATAAATTATAACAAAAAATAAAAGAAGCTTTAAACAAATAAAAAACAACATATATATATATATATATATATATATATATATATATATATATATATATATGTTGTTTTATATTCTGTTAAAGCTCTTTTTGTATAATTTAAAAAGTGTTGTTGTTTTCTTCTTTCAAGTTGTGTTATATGTGCTCGTGCAAAATAAAAAAAACTGCCTGACTGTCTTTGTGTGTCTGTGTGTATTTGTGTGTGTCTGTGCGTGTGTGTGTGTGTCTCTGTGTGTGTGTGTGTGTGTGTGTCTCTGTGTGTGTGTGTGTCTCTGTGTGTGTGTGTGTGTGTCTCTGTGTGTGTGTGTGTGTGTGTGTGTGTGTCTGTGTGTGTGTGTGTGTGTGTGTGTGTGTCTCTGTGTGTGTGTGTGTGTCTCTGTGTGTGTGTGTGTGTGTGTCTCTGTGTGTGTGTGTGTGTGTGTCTCTGTGTGTGTGTGTGTGTGTGTGTGTGTGTGTGTGTGTGTGTCTGTGTGTGTGTGTGTGTGTGTGTGTGTGTGTGTGTGTGTGTCTTACTGTCCATTCCCACATCATGGAAGGTCAGTATGGCCGGTCTGCGAGCGTTTCCGGTGCCGTGGACCGTCACGTGCAGCACACCGTGAGGTGTCTCGACGCTGTGCTCCTGAACAC